>NC_071260.1:2630000-2660000 GCF_023375685.1 Ictalurus furcatus | reverse complement strand
TCTGTGACTGTCTGTCTCTCTGCCTCTGTGACTGTCTGTCTCTCTGCCTGTCTGTCTCTCTGCCTCTCTGTCTCTGTGACTGTCTGGCTCTCTGCCGCTGTGACTGTCTGTCTCTCTGCCTCTGTCTCTGTGACTGTCTGTCTCTCTGCCTGTCTGTCTCTCTGTCTCTGTGACTGTCTGTCTCTTTGCCTCTCTGTCTCTGTGACTGTCTGTCTCGCTGTCTCTCTGCCTGTCTGTCTCTCTGTCTCTCTTTCTCTGTGACTGTCTTTCTCTCTGCCTCTGTGACTGTCTGTCTCTCTGCCTCTCTTTCTCTGTGACTGTCTTTCTCTCTGCCTCTGTGACTGTCTGTCTCTCTGCCTCTCTTTCTCTGTGACTGTCTTTCTCTCTGCCTCTGTGACTGTCTGTCTCTCTGCCTGTCTGCCTCTCTGTCTCTGTGACTGTCTGTCTCTCTGCCACTCTGTCTTTCTGCCTGTCTGTCTCTCTATCTCTGTGACTGTCTGTCTCTCTTACTGTCTCTTTCCTTGTCTGTCTATTGTACTCTCTCTGTCTCTGTCGTACTCACTGTCTATCTAGCTGTCTGTCTGTCTTCCTATCCATCTCTCTCTCTCCCTCTCCATTCTTTCAGAGGTGGAAAGTCCTTATTGCACAACATGCGGTCGGACCAGCCCGAGTTCCTGACATTCCTGTGAGCTGCAGGTGTCACAGGGCTGACGAGGGAAGATCAGGACAAAGCTGTCCTTCTCTCTCTCGTCGTCTCTCCCTGTCTGAGACGCTGAAGCTAATCAGACTGCGCCGGCGGCAGAGGTGTAAACCCTGAAACTCCACAGCTGCAGTCCTGACCGCAGTGCGCACTCTCGGGGAGCGATTAAAGCCCACTCCCTGTTCCTGGACAAAATACATCCATTTATTTTTCTTTTTTCGACCTGTCATTGAAAAGACAGAGAACGTGATCACGTGGTAATATTTCCCTTGATGTGTACTGAAATTTCAAATAATAATAATAATAATATTAATAAAAAAAAGCAGCGCTAAACTACAATTAATAATTCAGCACCTGAAGAGAGTGTGTGCAGAAATGTGACATATTAACTGCCTGGCCTAGAAACTCTGCGTATCCCAGGTGCTCAGAGCGATTAGCGCTGAAAAACAGGAAATGAGAAAAGAAAAGCAGCAAAACATGATGAGACAGCTAGATAGAGCACTCCTGCTCTCCCTGTGAGTCGCAACGAGTGTGTCCCGAGGTGACAGCATGCACGGCTCACTGATCCACGTATCCGATGACCCCCACACACACGCACACACACACACACACACACACACACACACAGTGACACAATGATAGATTGATGGATTGAATGAGTGAGGTTAAGAGAAAGAAAAAACTATAGAGTGGCCGAGGCAGAGAAGAAGGAGTTACAGTGAGAAAAAGAGAACGATGGTGCGGGATAAAAGAAGAGCGAAAGAGAGAGAAAGGAAAAAGAAGAGGTAGAGAGAAAGAAAGTGGGTGAAAGAGAGAGAAACCACGGATGAACGAGGAGGAAGGAAAGAAATGAAGCATTGAGTGGTGAGATGGTATTAAGGGAGAAGAGGTGGAAGGAAAGGGCTGAAAAGAGAAAAATGAACGGAGAGAGGAAGAGGTGAGAAGAAAAGGAGGAGTACTGTAGCGAGTGAAGGACAGGAGGACAGAAAAGAGGGAAAGAAAACATGGCGGACAGGGGACAGAAGAAACGGGAGAGAAGAGTATGGATGAGTAGGATAACAGAGAGACAAAGAGAGGAGATAAAGAAAAAAGAACAGGGTACGAGAGAGATAGAGAGACGGAGAGTAGTAAAGAAAAGAAGAGAGAACGTGACGGAGAGTAAAAGAGAAAGTGGACGGAGTGAGGAAATAAAAGAAAAATGGAGAGAAAGTAAGGCAGAAAGAAGAAGTGGACGGAGAGAAAATGAAAGGAAAGAAGAGCGAGAGGGAGAGGAAGATGACAGAGATACAGATGGAGAAAATGAAGAGGAAGAGAGACAGAAAAAGAAGAGAGGGAGAAAATAAACACGAGAGAATAAGTGGATAAAAAGAGAGAGAAATTGAGAAAATGAAATACGAAACAGAGAGAAAGAAAGGCAGACGGCATAGATATGAAGAAAAAGAAAGGGATATGAGCGACAGAGAGAGAGAGAGTGAGAGAGAGAGAGAGAGAGAAAAGTAGAGAAAAGGACACAATAAGAGAGGGGAAGTTGAACAACAGAGAGGGCGATTGAGAGGTTGGAGGAAGAGAGACAAAAAGAGAGAGGAGGGAGAGAGAGTGAGAAAAAAGGGGGTATGAGAGAGAAAAGAAGAGAGAAAGAGAATGAGAGTGGAACAAGAGGGAGAAAAATGAGGGAGAACGAAAGGCATAGAGTAAAGAAGAGATATGACGAAAAACAAAGAGGTATGAGAGAGAGAGAGAAATTAAAGAGGAAGAATGACAAAAAAAGAGGAGAGAGAAATTAGAGAGAAAAGATAAAAAGAAAGGACGATGACTGATGGAAAAAGTGAAGGAAGGAAACATGGAGAGAAAGAAAGAGAAAGGCATAGATTGGAGAAGAGATATGATGAAAAAGAAAGGGCTATGAGAGAGATGGAGAGAAAATGAAAGACAAGAAGAGAGAGAGAGAGAGTGTGAGAGATGGTGAGAAAAGGAAAGAAAAGAAGAGTGAGAGAGTGTGTGTGTGTGTGTGAGAGAGAGAGAGAGAGAGAGAGAGAGAGATGGTGAGAAAAGGAAAGAAAAGAAGAGTGTGTGTGTGTGTGAGAGAGAGAGAGAGAGAGAGAGAGAGAGAGAGAGATGGTGAGAAAAGGAAAGAAAAGAAGAGTGAGAGAGTGTGTGTGTGTGTGTGTGTGAGAGAGAGAGAGAGGTTAAGAGAGGAAGGGAAGCAGTGAGAAAACAAGAGCGCGAGTGGTGGAGCGTTTCCTCTCGCGGTTCTCCAGCTCGCAGGCTGCAGGAAGAGTTTGTCCTGAGTGGCCTAACCACAGAGTGTGCAAAAGTCTCTTAGAGTGGACACACACACCCACACACACACACACACACACACACACACATACACACACTTCTGCAGAAAGAAAGTGGCTCGGGCACTCCGAAGTGCACGCCATCATTCACAATGATATCACTCACACTATAGCTCGGACTCATCATTCACAGCTCTGTAACACGCACACACACACACACACACACACACAAACAACACAAACAACACACAACACTTCTTCTCTATAGAAAATCCATATATAAAAAGAGTTAAGATGAGGACTGGGCAATATGATGATAGCAATATCGTGATACTATATATATATATATATATATATATATATATATATATAGAGAGAGAGAGAGAGAGAGAGAGACAGAGAGAGAGAGAGAGAGAGAGTCATAAGAACGGTTTTGAATTACTGAGCGTTTTTTTAAGCAGGTGTGAGTCATGTGTCATCGCTATAGTGTGAATGATTTCTGTATGAATGATGAAAAGATTTGTAATCCGATCAGACATGGATGTCTCAGCATGCCTGTCAGACATCTCGTCATGGATGGCAGCTGATCAGCTGACACTAAGTCCCAGCAAGACTAAGCTGCCTAGAGATGCATCCTCAAGACAAGATCTTGTGATCTCTGTGAAGAACCCTAGGATCGCGCCATCTCTTATTGCACACAACCTTGGGGCAGTCCTGGACAACCGACTATCCTTCTTGCCCCACATTGTTAAACTGGCTCGGTCATGCAGGTGTCTTCTTTACAATATGAGAAGGACTCGTCCATTTCTATCCGCAGAGGCCACTCGGGTGCTTGTTCGGTTCTTTGAGACGGGACTACTGCGGAGGACTCACTCCTGGCAGGTTTACCCCTCTGCACCATCCAAGCCCTGAAGCTGATCTGGGATGCGGCTGCATGACTTGTCATTAACCTCCCACACCAGATCATTGCGACACTCCTTCCACTGGTTTCTCAGCCAAAAATGGATCACATCCCGTACTTCCCCACGTTTCCTTTGAGGCACTAGCACTGCTTAATTGGACCCACCATCCCTCGAAACACGAGTTAGACCTGCATGAAGACTATTTCCTGTCCTGGCACCCAGGTGGTGGAAAGAACTTCCCCTGGCTATCCAAGTCACTGGCTGTTTTCAAACCAAGACTAAAGACCTACCATTTTACCAAGCACTTTGATCAACTACTATTTAAAATAAAACATCGTGTGTTTTCTTTTCATACTGTACTTACCTCCCCAACAGGCTTTTAGACTGATGGGCCAGGTGGGTCACACTTGACACAATTGACATCCCTTGAGATGCTCGAGATCTGATTTACCTCATTTTGGTGGATTCTTTTATCCAGAACGACTCACGATAAAGACAGGACAGTGCCAAGTGAGCAGTTCAGGGTTCACGAGCCTTGCTCGAGGACCCACCAGTTTATTGGTGCTGGGATTTGACCTTCCACTGAGTAGCCCCATGCCTTAACCAATGATCTACCAATGCCTCGAGCCTGGTACACCACTTGAGAACAGCTAAGCACAATGACACAAGCAAGGAGATGTGGAAATGTTCAGATGTCTGAAAACTAAACCTTGACAAAAAAACTAGGGTTTGTCCCTCAGGTCAATCCTTACATGTCCTGTACAGAATCTTTACAAGAACTCCTTGAGGAAGCCTGGACTATCCAAAGAACCGGTGAGTGACGGGTGTCCGGATGCTGTTTTAAAGAATCAGACAAAGGTTTTACACTTGGGTTTGGGAAGGGACTACCCAAGACTATCAGTCTTGAGAGTGGTGAAGGAAAGATTTAATGAAAAGAATGGGGAAACATCTTCACCTTGACTTCCTACTACATATACACTTCGTATGCATGTAGTCTTTTAGCAGACATCTTCTTCTAAGCAACTTAGAGCTGAGAAACTGGGTTATTAAGTGACTCGCTTCAAAGCCCAACACAGTGGCAGACTCCGCTCGCTAGCCCAGAACTAAGCTAAAGCTCAAATGGTCATTTTAGTTGAGTGAATCCTTTAAGAAGTGAATTTAAGTGCTCTGAGGTATGAATTCGACTGAGAGGAGACGTACCGGAGTGTGTGCGCAGGTGGCCTGTCAGGGCGTCACGGCGGCGGCAGGCGTAGCTGCAGAATGGGCACTTGAAGGGTTTCTCGCCTGTGTGAAGCTTGATGTGTCTCAGCAGGTTTCCTTTCTGGGTGAAGGACACACCGCACTGGTTGCACTGGAACGGACGATCACCTGCATGCGAGGGAAAAAAAAAAGCAAGCTCTTGATTTGTCTGATTTGTGCAGAAAAAAGTTTGCACTGGACCTGAAAAATTGTTGTGAATACATAAAATAATCATTAAAATAATACTGTTGAATTTACGAGTCGGTTTAGTAGCCTCCGATCAACACGTGAACAACGTCTAGGGTAGGTCTACTCTTGATTCACGAACGACGGTGACGTTCTTTTTTTTGATGATAATCGAATCGCGATTTGTCGCCTTGATTCTTTTCAACCGCTGCCTTTAAAATCGACGCCTCGTTCCAAATCGCCTGATTGTTAAGACCTCTCCGGTACTGCCTCTCCGGAGTGTATGAACGACTGGTTATGAAGATTCAAGAGTTCCTTAAACGTTTCCTTCATAGAGTTTGATCCATTTCAGCACCACGAGGAAAAAAAAATACAAGAAATCTTATCCAACATTTCTGTATTTCAGGACATTTTAACCATGGCTTTACCGGATATTGTTTATTAAAAGTTAGCACTCGTAATTTGATGAGATATCGGGCAGGACTTTTTTTAAGGACTGGTAACGCAAGAATTTTTTGAGAAACCCAGTAGCAGGAAGTTATGATTGCGCCAGTACAAAAACAGATCCGCTTTAGAGTATAAAAAATGAGAACATTGTTTGAGGCTTTACCAAACATGGTCATATGATAAAATGTTCCAAATTTATTTGCTCGGCAGCGTAGGTCGAACACGGCTGTACTGTGTCGTTTATGTAGAATGTGTAGGGCTTATTTAGTTCTGTGTCGTCTCATGTGGTTAGTGTGCTGTTTTACGTAGCCCCGTGGTCCTGGAAGAACGTTGTATCGTTTCACTTTCTACTGTACCAGCTGTATATGGTTGAAATGATAATAAAGGCCAATAAATGACTAGACTAATTGATAGAATAGATAAAAGTCATAAAAAAAAAAAACCCCAAAACAAATAGTCTTTTTGTCTTTTGAAAGGATGTGGCCTGGACAGAATCTGAGTTCTGAATTTGAGACGTCGATAATGACATTGGTTAAAATAGCCTCCATTAAGTATGTTTTTAAAATACAGTTTGTCTATCCGATTGACTGCTTACAAGCTTGCAATGGCGCTTTAGGGGATTTAGTGTTGAACATGTGAAGCCGAGACGCACAAAACAAAGGTGTTGTTACTGTGACGGATTTTTATTATTATTACTATTGTAATTATATATATATATATATATATATATATATATATATATATATATATATATATATATGTATATATATATGTATATATATGGTTCCACCCTTAGTTGGAAGAGCATGAGATGTTGGTTTTGACTGTGAGTGCTAACCACTATCGAAACACGTTCTCAGAACGCATGGTTGGTCCTTTTAAAAATAGAGCAGTGGGATGAGAACGTGTTAGATCACAACAGCATAGCCCCTTCTCTGTCCTTTTTTTTGCAGAGCCTGGCTTACCACACAGGCTTTCCAAAGCAACCTCGAACAAAACTTAAAGGTCGTCTGGCTGCTTAACATAACAACACCCTAGGGTTCAAACAAGCTCTGAAGTTCTTCTACTGACTCCTTCTGTCAGCAAGTGAAGGCTTTAAAAAGATGAGCTTTTTTTTTTTTCTTCTTCTTTATCTAGTAGCTTATTAGCTTCAGTAGCTTTGTTAACTAGCTTTAGTTTACTAGCTTTAGTAGCTAGTAAACTAGTGGCTTTGTTACCGTTCAAACCGTCCGAATTTTGGCTTTCCCATGGAAGTCATGTAGAAAATCCAGATCCAGATAAGATCTAAACGTGTCTAGAGATGCTACTGTAGGTGAGTTTTTTTTTTTTTTTCCTTTTCGCCGTACAATTAACAAAGCTGAAATCTGAGCCAGGAGTTCTGATGAACACACATCAGCACTAGATTAAACATCCAGAACAGGTTGTGGAGGATTCTTGGCACAATGTCCTAAGAAAACATTTAAAACCTACGCTGTAGTTTTTTCACACACAGCTGCTCTTACCCTGACCTGCAGTATCGACGCACTTGGATCGCACCTAATGCACTTTTTGCGCTTCATGTTCAGGTTAAGCCGGCTTTGGAGTGGTCCATTTCCACGAATGTACTAAAATCACTGGGAGGTAAATCGCTATAAACGTTTAAACGTTATAGCTGTCGAGTTTAAAGTTTAAAGATGATCCCCGTTAGTAAGCAGCGAAGGAAGTAAGGGTTTAAAAAAGAGAAAACGAGCAGAACGTTCCGCATGAACCTGTTTATTAAGATTCAAAGTGAGCGTGTAGGATTATTTGCAACATAATTTTCCGCGAGTGTGTTCGAACCTCGAAGCGCTTGTTGCCTGTGGTTTCAAATTTCACAACAGCTCTGCGCATCAGTTCGCGTTCGATTTTGCTTTGTAGTAAAACAGGGAACATACAGCATACAGTAAGCTGAGCTGAGAGAGTGAGCGTGTGTCAAAGAAAGGTCT
Source organism: Ictalurus furcatus (assembly GCF_023375685.1). Taxonomy (NCBI): domain Eukaryota; kingdom Metazoa; phylum Chordata; class Actinopteri; order Siluriformes; family Ictaluridae; genus Ictalurus; species Ictalurus furcatus. The sequence goes on along the minus strand of NC_071260.1, from coordinate 2,652,283 downwards.
AAAACGTGAACTGGAAAGGGTTTTGTTTTTAGACTAAGTATCAGCACATGGTTTTTGGTACTCCTTGATACCTATACTAACATGGCAAGGAGATCCTATTCAGCAATCAGGGAACATTATATATTTTTTGTGCTGCGAGAACAGTCCATGTGAGCGGTCATTAAAGACGAGCGCAACGTGACGTGATTTGCACCTTGACTCAAGTGTAAACGCTGGAGACCAACGAATAGGAAGCACGAGCGTCTCAGCGCTCAGTGCTCGCCGAGATGAAGCACTCCGACGCGTTATAGTTCTATAGCGGTATAGCTCCACGTAAACAGACTGAAAAAAAAAACAACAACAACATGTCTGATCTTTGATGTGGTGAGGTTTTCATCAAGGAGACAGTTTTATTTCACGTTTATGGAAGGAGTCTCCAGTGAATAAACGAGAGGCTGGTGAGGGAACGGCTGCGAACAATAATGGGTAATAATGGGGAGCTTCAGGAATAAGACACTTTGTATCATCATAGGAAAGACGCTTCCTTACGTACATAACAGACACTCACCATTGGGCAGCCGTATCGCGGCGTCAGGCGGTGCCTCGGCTCCGGCTCCAACGTCCTGTAGGTTGTTCGGGCTGTCGATCATAGGCTCTTCCAATACCGACCCTTCTTCCCCACTGTGGGTCATCTCATCTTGGCTTACGGCTCTTCTCTCTGCGTCCTCTTCAGTTCCCTCCTCCTGTTTGATCTTATGCGCTTGAATAGAAATAGGAATAATTAATATTACATTACTGTTAAACTGTATGTGATCCAACACACACACACACACACACACACACAGTTTGTGATTCACAAGTTTGCGTCTTAACATCTGTGGTGTGAATGCTGATTTTCAAATCCAAGTCAATTCATGTAACTTTGTACTGTATACATGACTCATGACTGCAGTGTGGGATTTGTTTCAACGTATGCCGTTGACACACACACACACACACACACACACACACACGCAAACAAAATATTCTAGAGCACCCCACTGTGAACTGATCAGTTACTATGACAGCAAAGCAAGAGGATGTTTCTTTCAAAGCAACACAAAGTCCTGATTGACCCTGGTACAGTATGTAGCAACAGGAATCCGATCTCACGGGCAGTACTCGGATTTTGTCCGATTTGACGTGGTTAAAGTCGTACGACAAGGTGCTTCTCATACCAAGCAGGACATGTGTTATGCGTTTGCGGGGTTTAATAATACGATGATACGTTCCTGTCCTGGATGAACGTCGCCGTTGTTGTTTTTGGAGCAACATTACATTTAGCCAATTATCTCGTCCGACTCCTACACCTCCTACTCGCGATCCGATTGAAATGTCAGTCCAGTTGCGCCAGATTTCCTGTTCCGATTCCAGTCAGTAAAGCTAGCATGCAACTCAGACGTCAACACGTTCATAACTGATGTTTAAAAAAAATAAAATCGACTTTTTTTTTGTTGTTTTTTTTCAATAATATCTTTACGTCAGGATTCAGTACTTCATCGTTGTGAGGAATCAAATAAATTTCAATCCAAACGCAAATGTAAACAAAAATGTTTTTTTTTTTTTTTTTTTTTTAAAAACCCCTCAAATTTAATTTTAAACTCAGATTTTATTTTAAGCTCCTATGAAACTATTACATTTAAATTTGAAATATATTGTAGGTCTATTTGACGTACAGGATTAAGTAGTAGAATTATAGGGTTTTTCATTATTGAATAAAATCCCATATTCCATAAAACAAAACAAAACAAAACATGTATTCAGCTTAATTTCATAAAAAAAAATCACATGTTAATGAATCATACGTAAATGAATCACATGAGAATGTATCACTTGAATATGAATCTCATGAAAATGAATCACATGTAAATGAAACATACGTAAATGAATCACATGTAATTGAATCACATGTAAATGAATCACATGTAAATGAATCACATGTAATTGAATCACATGTAAATGAACCATATGAAAATGAATAAATGAATTAAAGACAAATGTATCTGTAAACGGATAGAAACTACGACGTTACTCATTAATAAATTTGTAATCGTTGCTAAATTGCTCCCATGTGTTGCATTCCTTACTTAACAAATAATATTAAAATAATATAATTTTTCCCTGATTCACGCAATCGAGTCGCACCCAGACACCTAAATGAAGGAGAGATAAAGGGGGCGTGTGCAGCGCCGCCCTACAGTCTGATCTCAGGAGCTGTCCCGTACTCATCGGGGAAACCACACACACACTCACCCTGAGACAAAAATAGACACTCTAAGACACAAATGAGACGTACACACATACAAAAAAAGAAGAAGCAAGACGCAAATGAGCAAGCGCCCGGCCTGCGAATTTTCCGCCTCGACCACACAGGAAGAAAAACCGACACCTCTCCGCGTTCCTCCACAATGCATCAGGTGGAAAAACATCCAGGCTCGGCGTGTCAGCGCGCCATCCGGCTCGACCTGTTCTGTAATATCAGCTCTTTTTGTGTTAATCTCTGAGCAGGAGCGGCTTTTGAGTCACCGAGTGAAAGATCAGAGGAAGACTGGATCGGTCGCTTCCCTCCTACCCATAATCCTGTTCTGCAGGATTAGGAACAACAACCGAACCCAGACTCGCACTCTGTCTGTCTTAATTACAGGGGGTCAGGGGAGGTTCGGTATCCTGTCCGAGTCCTTCGGGTCGATCGGGGCATGTCATAATTCTGACACACAAGCGTAGCACATTTGGTAAAACCTGAAATATTTCAACACCGCACTCAACTCTTCACTTCAGTGTGATTGACAAGTGCTGGAGTGCCTGAACGCTGCATGGCCTTTAGCGCAGCCACATGAAATATACACGATTTTGCCTGCTGGCATTTCCAGAGAAGTCTTACGACGGAAACAGTGGCTGTTGTGCAAAACGTGAGTTCCTTCGCTTTCAAAGAAACACCCTTGAACGATATGTCGAGCGCTTTTGCATGCCACAACACTGCACCTTGCATCACAGGGTGTTCAATCAACTCTTCCTCAAATTAAAAATTCAATTCCAGTGCATTTCGATTCTGTGAACAATCTCGCAACTCAACCACGGTCGACACCCTGCACACCCGGAAATCTTTCGAGCAGGCTTTCAAATCAGTAGAACCTAACCCTTATTATGAGTGCTGGATTTATTCGTGTGGCATGAAAATCACGCACAAAATGGTACGAAGAACTAAGGAAGCGAGGCTGATTTATTTTTCAGTGGTCGGGTGTCAGGTGATCAGTGGCACGCCCGTAAGAGCTGATCTCCCTTGTGTTGTTCTCTCTGATATTTTCCACAACTCGTGATTGATTGAGATTGTTTATTTACTTATTTACTCCATCGACACTTTTTCATTTGATTATTATTTTTATTATTTTTACCCCCTTTGGAGGAGAAACTAAAACGTTTCTGATCAAAGCACGGAATGACGACGCAAAACCGCGCACGACTGAATCGTTTAGTCGTTTTGGTTTGGGTGCCACTTTCCTTTTCTGTTTGGTATTCAGAGGAAATACGGCGTGGAAGCGGTGGAGCATTACGAAAGAAAGCATGAGCGCACCTGCCTATCTGTTTTTAAGTGTGTGTGTGTGTGTGTGTAATAGTTTATGCCCAACCTTGTACTTATTATTATATAGTCAACGAAACCTTGTGATATAACGCGCAACCATAATAGATTCAATGCTGAGTTATTGATAGAGATTTGATTGTAGCGTCCCGTCTGATATCACCATGACATCACGTACGATAAGATAAGATAAGACAAAGAGAAACTAATGAACCCCTTATGGGGGATTAAAGTCTTACAGGGGGATAACAGTAAGACCAATAATGAAGAGAAATGTCCTCATAAAAATAAATTCATAATAAATGAAATAAAATACCAAGGATTGCGCCGAATACGATAACTTTACATACGCATCCTAAATGAATATAAATACCTATCCGACCTGTAGATCGAGATTTTGTTGGGTTTTTTTTTTTGGTTTCTTCCTGTAAAATCATACATTCATGCTAACGAAATGCTGCTAAAAGGACCCCCGAGTTCACCCAGCTATCTTTCCTGATCTTTCTGAAATGAAACAAACCCAAGAACTAAAGTTAATCTGATCAAATATTACCAGATGGATATTGTTTGTTCACTGTAAACAACAGAGTCTCGATTTTGGGGAACGACGTTGCTTTGCGGTTTTGAGGCCTAGCGTAAAATTTAGCTTGCGTACAGTACTCGGTCACGTTACACTGTTTAGAAACTTTCCAGAACGTTCCACAAGGCGTCTGGTTCAGGAAGTGAATGAACTTCAGAGTACGGTGCTAAACTCTTAGGCACGTCTAGAGACATGCTATGAAGCAAAAGACGCCTTCAGGAATCCATAAAATTCCAGAAAAGGAACGCAGAATTCCATAAAAACTACCGTAAAGAACATGAATAGAGTAATAAACTAAAGAAAGTCAATATTTGATATGACAGTACATGGCTTAAAAAGTGCGTCAATAGTCTGAGGTAGAGTTTGTACAGTTTTGTAAGGAAATTAGCTCAATTTATATTAAATTATTTTTTTTCTGAGAATCTCGGAGAATCCGCCAGAGTTTTTCTGGAGACGTTGACTCTCACACTCGTGCTTTTCTTTTTTTTTTCTTTTCTTTTTTTTTTTTACAGTAAAACCCGCATGGACAGCTACCATTACGTCTGTTGTCTGAAAAATGGCCTGTTCTTTAATATGTTATTATTATTAATAATAATATTATTATTATTTGTTGTTGTTGTTGTTGTTTGTTGGAAAAGTAACGTACATAGTAAATCTATTTTTACTGAAACATAAAAACACGCGCACACACACAAAACCAAGCCTAAGGTAACTTACAGTTTTGCACAATACTGAATGTAATAAAATATATATATATATATATATATATATATATATATATATATATATATATATATATATATATATATATAACCCCCCAAAGAAAACAAATATGTAAACAGATAAGAATATTTTGAGCACTAAACACATACGGATATCGATAGAGATCATGGCTTTGTGTTACACCCCTTAGAGGTACAGTACACTGCAGAAGTGTTTACTAATTTCACATTGTTTTTATTGTTGAAAAATGTGGTGCGAATTACGAACGATACCGATAGGGAACGATAACGATCTGACCAGAAACTCAACAGCGTTGCTTAAGTAGGAAATCCGTAAACATCGTTTGAACTGTAACACCGAACATCCACATGCATTAACAAGCACAGCATGGCCATTTGGCTGCAAACAAAATGGCCGTCTCTGACTTCTGAGCATTACTGTACACACATGATGTGTGTGTGTATATATATACATATATTTATTTATAAACATTATGGTTAGGAGAGTTTCAGTTTCAGACTGGTCGTGATTATAAAGACATCACCCTGACTTCGGTCTATAGTGGAGCATAAAAATAAAAGGAGACACAGAATCACGGGTGGCTGCAGCTGGGTGAACTTGAAACGGTTGCCGGGACAACGGCGTACCGAATCCTTCAGCCTCCTCGTCCTCTAGCGATCAAAGAGGCCAAATGGAGTGAGAGAGACAGACAGTTCGCCCACACTCCGCCGTCTCTGCTACACGCACACACACATAATCTAGCACGGCACTTTGTGTTTGAGCATCTGTGTGTTGGTCTCAGGGGTTTAAAAGGAGCGTGGTGGTAACTCTCAAACCTCACTCAATCATCTCACTCGAAATGCTCAGAACACTTCATATGTAATAAACCGTGAACGCATTAATGTGTTATCATGTATTTACAAACATGAATGAAAATGCGTTACACTTAATAATTTAATAATTAGCGTCACGGATCGTTAAAAACGCTGCATCATAAGTAGTTTACTGCATTACGAGGCCTGGTTACGTATTATTATTATTATTATTATTATTATTGCTCATATATTACAATACATTATTGCGCACACGTATTACTAAACGTATCTATCGGTTTATCTATTCATTTATCATGATCGTTAAACCCCGATAATTCAGTGATCTTATTATGTTATGAATCTAATAATGTAATAATAATCTGAACAAATTATTGAATCATACCAGAGAAATGATCAGAAAAATCACACTAGGTTGGTTTTTTTGTTTTTTGTTTGTTTTTTTTTAACCTAACTGCAGTGTAGTTCATAAAACTGTAATAAATCATTGGAAATATGTTAAAACGTGTTTTAATTTATTTAACGCTCACAAATACTACTTCTAATACGAGTTATTCTTCATCATAACACGCTTTTTCAGGTATCGTGGGTTACCTGCGAAGCATTTTCTGCTTCTAATCAAAGCCTCAGCACAAAATATTTATATATTTTTGTGTTACCTATTAATCATATATATATATATATATATATATATATATATATATAGCTGTTTCGCACAGGTCTAGCTGGAGAAAATTTTATTATGCACCAAATTGACACGTTCACTTACTCGGAATTACTTGAAGAGTTTCTTCATCGCGTAAAACGTGACTGTAAGTCTCTTTTAACCCTTTTTAAAAAAGGAAGTAAACCTCTGAAAAAGGTTTAAGAAGATTAAACACAAGGGTTAGGGGTGAAGGAGCTCCAGGAGATCAGTATGAGCTAACATTCCAGTGCAGTGTATAGGTGTGTTTAATGACAGAGACTTCAATCACATGGTAGCTTCAAAGGTCAGGGGTCAGGTTTTAGGGAAGGTTGCCGCTGATTTATAAAGCCCTGCCGCATTTCCTGTTCGTCCACCGAGCTCAAACCCGTGTGAGCTTTATTAAAGCAAGTACTTTAGTGTGGAATTAATATAGCGTTCAAAAACATTACAAACAAAACAACACGAAGTGTAACGTTAAGATATTATTCATTTACTATGAATAAATATGCATTATAATACATCACGCGTCTCCTTCCGCTTCTACGACAGCAGTTTGCGAATTTCACGTAATTAAAGGACGGTACGTCGTACTTTTTATCCGTTTATAGTTACGTTCAATGATGAGGAACGTCCGAAACAAGTCAGTTCCCGTTCTCGCAGCTATAAACGGCCGTTCCTTCACCGCTCTCGGTTCTTACTCTCTCTTAGGGTTTATACGATAAATGTCGTGTTGCAGAGGAACCGCGAATGATGGGAAAAGACGCTGGAGACTGACGCTGGAGAGTCCTTTTCCATAAATGTCTGATAAACGTCTCCTCGCGGAAAGCTTCGTTAATCCGTTTATACGGAGAGTCCACCGTACACGCCCCTGGGGAAGCTGTTGCTATAGAAACGACGCCGTAGGAAACTACCGGTGTCTCGTAGGGGCACTATCGTCAGAGCCGCCGTTATAGGAAACTAATCAACACCTTCAGCCCTAGGAACTGGAGCAAAACAAGTTTTGTGTTTGTGTTTGTATAGCTGCAAGAAATCCAAGAAGAAGTTGAAGCAACGTCTCTTTGCTCAACATGAATGAGAAATTTCTCAACCCTGACTGTGCAACGACAGTTGTGTATCTGAGAACAGCTTCAGCATGGGATTGTGGTCTGTATGCGTGTGTGTGTGTGTGTGTGTCGATGTCGATTCCTCCGATCTGACAGCTTCCCTTTTCTCTGTACACCAGCTCACGATGACGAGCCCCAAAAATGGAGCGCTCATGGTTTTGAGGAAGGCAGATGCCTGTCCCATCATATGAAAGATAAGATGTGCACTATTCCGAGTTGGTTTATATATTTATTTATTTATTTATTCATTGAAATCTTGCTAAGATAAAGGTTCTTCCTCTGTTCATTGCGTGCTGGTGCTCGCTCAGTTCTCCTTTTTTTTTTTTTTTTGGTGTGTGTATATGTGTGACTTTGTCAACAGAGTCGTACATGCTTTATAACTTTTGCATGGACGAGATGCACCTCTGAATCCCACTTCTACTGTAAACGAGTGCTGAGCTAGCTAGCAGGCCATGTCGATCCTGCAGGCGATGTAGCAGAGTACTGCCTCTTGGTGTGCTTAAAGCTTAATTAACACCAGCTCCGATCCCACTGTTGAAATTCTCGATTCCCATTGGTCAGAAGTAGCACCGGCTTCTTTTCACGAGGCTTCTAGTAGGCGTCGGCTCCTTCGCAGGGGCTTGCATGTGTAGTGGACGTTTCGCACAATCTAAGCTTAATAATAAACCGAAAAAAGCGTGTCGTTTAACGAATAAGGAGGTGCTTAGTTAACTTTTAAGAGTCTCCAGTGTCAGTGGTGTAACCTATTTGGAGTCTTGTTACAGTCTCAGAGCGGACAACGATACAAAGAAGTCCATAAATACAACGAGTTTGAGATTTGAGATTGTAATGGTTTTTCCGTATTTCATTTCCGTCGTAACTGGCAAGGGGGCGCTCTTTTGCTTTGCGTTTCGTCCGTGTGAATATAGTTTTGGGGTGTACATCGCCACTTTTTGATCAGCGTTAAACTGGACAGTTCTCATCGGGTATAAAGAACAACGACGACGATGACAACAACAACAACAACAACAAAATCGACATATATATATATATCTATATAAAAAACCGACAGACTTTTATACAAAAAGATGTGACAGTGTCGAGAAGTGAAGCTGCTTCGGTCATTCACAATGCATTATGGGATTGGCAGTTCACTGATATCTTGTGCTATACGCACGGTGCAGCGTCTTCTACCTTCTTTCTTTTTTTTTCGTGTTTCCTGATTCATTGGTTTGACACTCTTCTGACACGTCTATAATTATTAACATGAGAGAAACTTCCGGAAATGTGGTTGCTGAAAAAGTAGGTGCCTTTTTATATTCATAGAAGGCCAATTAGAGCGGAAATAAAGAGCACTGATAAGTAATTAATGAAGCAGGTGAGTGTAAAAGCATGTGCGTGCGTGCTGAATGAGCGTGTGTGCGTGTGCGTGTGCGTGTTTGTGTGTGTGCTGAGCGTCTCCGTGGAAGAGTGCACAGGGAGTGTTCGTGGGTGGAGACTGACCGGAGGGAGATGTGGGACTTTGGGAATGTTGCCCGTTGTGTGTGTGGAGTGACAGGTCCACCTGCATTCTGCTGCCCTCCTTCCTGGGAGAGCACTCGCCGTTACCTTAGAAACACACACACACACACACACAGACAGAAAGATATAAGAACGGTCAGGACCTTGTCTTGCTCTGGGGGAACGGAGTGGCGTGGCTTTGTAGATGATCACGCATGTGTGTACAACTTGCACACACACACACACACACACACACAATTCACTTACATTCCAGCAGCTATAAACACTTGTTCCTTCATCAGTCTCTCTGTCTTGAAGTTAACTCGTTAAAATCGTAAACTCCTCTATGCATGCTGGGAAAACATCCTGAAATGTTACAAAGCACTGGCACTGGAGACTCCTTCCATAGCTGTTAAATGAACGTCTCCTTACATATTAATCTTTGTTAAATAACAAGACATTTTTTTTATTCCCTACAGTCAGCTATCTACTGACCAATCAGATTCAAGAATTCGGCGAATAATATCCTGTGTATTAACACGAGTAATGATAACAACGGACCAAAGTGAGGCGTGCTAATGAAATGCGTTTCAGTTTGAACTTTAAAACTACTTTTAAACTCTACTGCATCCAGGATATTGATGAGCATTCGATTACTGCAGAATGTTCCTTCCAATTGGTCTCCAGGTATAAATACTGAACGCTCAATCATGAGTTTCGCAAATTAACCGCCACAAACATGTTATTTACGACATTAGCTCATATCGGTGACTGTGGACTAGTTGTAACGTGTTTTATTAACCGTTTGTTAACCTTTCTGATGGCGTAACAAGCACTGTTAGCCAAGGGAAGGTAACACGTTAGCAATTATTAAAGAACTTTCTAGTTAAACTTATAAGAAAATAACTGGAAGCGATATTAACATATACATAGCTATGCAGAAGCACTGTGAAATTCCTGATCCTGATTGGTCAGAAGGTGTCGATTAGTCGTCCGTAACTAATCACGGCTTTACGTTAACATGTTATCGTTTTCGTAGCAATTGGATACACTGGGACTCGTCCTGGGGAAGCTGCACGACAACGGAGATAAAAACGAAATCGTTCGGACGGTGACGTTTTGTTGAACGTTTACGGAAGGAGTCTCCAGTTTCAGCACTTAGGAAGAGCTGTAACTTTAAGATGTCTGATATCTTACTTGACGTTCAACGATGTAACTCGAAATGGATAAAAAGTATGAAGTGTTTATTCTTTTATAAATAAATAAATAAATGAATGAATGAATGAATGAATGAATAAATAAATACAACGGTACTGGGTAAATGACTGTACGTGCAGTAGAAGAGGAATAAATCATTTTGTGATGCATTGTTATTCTTCACACCACGCTGCTGTTGATTATTCTCCCAAGACAGCACGCCGCGAGTGTGTTTTATTTCGGACTTAATTGTCAACAAGAAATTTCCGGCGTCTGTAGCGCGCTACATAGATTCTACATCGTTATGCACCCTATGTAGTGAGAATATACAGGGAACAGGAAGCCTTTCGGATCCGACCGGACGTCGAAATGTAAAGACGTGATAAATATCGGTTGCAGTAAAACATTTTTGTGGGTAAAACTACAAAAAACGTGAATGTGTGGGGAAAAAAACAAAAAACAACAAAAAAAAACATGATAGTGATGGTTATCGTGATATAAAATCTTTATAAACATACTACATATCGGTTTTGTCTTGCTTGCACAACTATACGAAAAGATAAGTAGAACACGATAGAACAATAGGTCTTTGTGATTGGATACGCCCCCTGGATCCTGAGGGCGGGGCTTCCTGAACATGAGCAGGAATAAAAGGTAGGCTCAAAGTAGTACAATCAAAAACAAATACATATCATTTAAATGTCAAACCCCACCTACTTAACCGTTAGTGACCTAATCTTGAGAAAGCCTTGACTAATCAAACCTAATGCACCTTGAAGTAATTCATATCCGAGTGCCTACACGTTTATAAATACGCACACACACACACACATAAAACGGGATTATTGTGTAGGAGGCCCTCTGACTAAACCAGAGCGTAACTTTAGATCAGGAACATTTGATCACCGAGGGTATGCGGATAAAATAAAGCAGAGGCTTTTGTTCCACTTGTCAAACAGTGAGACTGAAGCAGTGTTCCAATCCTCCGACCTCCTACTGCAGGGCGCACTAGCCGTTCTTACGCTCGCCTCTTATTCGCAGCTACGGTGTACACTACAGCCCTTCTCCGATTGCCCAGGCTCGCTCGTGCGCTTTGTTTATCGAAGCGTGTGCCAGCGGGACGTCCTCTCCTCGCCTCGCCTCGCCTCTCCTCTCCTCTCCTGCAGGGAGAGCTTGTTAACCTTTCAGCCACATGCTTGACATCTAGATTGGATTTCATCGTCTCTCTGCACTCTGAGCTTGAAATGGCTGTGCGCCATGGCCCGCGTTCGCCCAGGGGGAGCGACTGTTTCCTGACTGATCTGTTTTCCTCCCGACCCCTTCAGAGAAAGCCTCACAACACACACACACACACACACACACACTAGTTCATATCGTACCACACGATACACTTTGATAAGATAAAGCTTCTGGGTTCGTTCACATATGACTGATTTTCCTCATCTTTTTCTTTCCTCCACACACTTCTCTGCAGTTGTAAGCGCATGAAACCAAACCGAACTACTGAACGAGGAAAACAAACAAACAAACAAAAAAAAAACTTTCTCTCCACAAGCACTCCGAGTCCACTTACTGTTTTGTTGTATGACCGGCTGCATTATTCAACTCCACACACACTCAGAATGCTGCACAAGGACACGCTGCTCCGCGCCAGAGAGCCTTGCCGCTTAGCTTATGTTTGATAATGAGTGGAAAGCACCTGCTCTGTCAGTGTTAAACTCTCTATTGTAATGGAGCCGTGCGTGTCTAGTCAGACCTTCCTTCAAACAGGTCGGAACAGCTGAAGCGGTATATGACAAGAAAGTCACGTTAGCCTGGAGTTTAGCCTTGGGTTCTCTGTTCACACAGCTCCCAAAATGCTTCGATTAACAGGTCGGACATGGATACAGAGGATAGAGTTTAGAACAGAGTATAGACTGAGCGTAGATGTGTAACAGGGCATAGATAAGAGCTGTAACAGGTCACAGATTTGGAACAGAGGAGAGATTAAGGTATAGCAGAGCACCGATTTGTAACAGAGCATAGATAGAGTTATAACAGGGAATAGAATTGTAATCGAGTATATATAGAGTTATAACAGGGCATAGATTTGTAACAGAGCATAGACAGAGTTATAACAGGGCACAGATTTGTAATAGAGTATAAATAGAGTTATAACAGGGCATAGACTTGTAATAGAGTATAAACAGAGTTATAACAGGGCACATATTTGTAACAGAGCATAGACAGAGTTATAACAGGGCATAGATTTGTAATAGAGTATAAATAGAGTTATAACAGGGCACATATTTGTAACAGAGCATAGATTTGTAAAAGAGTATAAATAGAGTTATAACAGGGCACATATTTGTAACAGAGCATAGATAGAGGTATAACAGGGCATAGATTTGTAATAGAGTATAAATAGAGTTATAACAGGGCATAGACTTGTAATAGAGTATAAACAGAGTTATAACAGGGCACATATTTGTAACAGAGCATAGACAGAGTTATAACAGGGCATAAATTTGTAATAGAGTATAAATAGAGTTATAACAGGGCATAGACTTGTAATAGAGTATAAATAGAGTTATAACAGGGCACATATTTGTAACAGAGCATAGATTTGTAAAAGAGTATAAATAGAGTTATAACAGGGCATAGACTTGTAATAGAGTATAAATAGAGTTATAACAGGGCATAGACTTGTAATAGAGTATAAATAGAGTTATAACAGGGCACATATTTGTAACAGAGCATAGATTTGTAAAAGAGTATAAATAGAGTTATAACAGGGCATAGATTTGTAATAGAGTATAAATAGAGTTATAACAGGGCATAGACTTGTAATAGAGTATAAATAGAGTTATAACAGGGCATAGATTTGTAATAGAGTATAAACAGAGTTATAACAGGGCATAGACTTGTAATAGAGTATAAATAGAGTTATAACAGGGCATAGATTTGTAATAGCGTATAAATAGAGTTATAACAGGGCATAGACTTGTAATAGAGTATAAACAGAGTTATAACAGGGCATAGACTTGTAATAGAGTATAAATAGAGTTATAACAGGGCATAGACTTGTAATAGAGTATAAACAGAGTTATAACAGGGCATAGATTTGTAATAGAGTATAAACAGAGTTATAACAGGGCATAGATTTGTAATAGAGTATAAACAGAGTTATAACAGGGCATAGACTTGTAATAGAGTATAAATAGAGTTATAACAGGGCATAGACTTGTAATAGAGTATAAATAGAGTTATAACAGGGCATAGACTTGTAATAGAGTATAAATAGAGTTATAACAGGGCATAGATTTGTAATAGAGTATAAATAGAGTTATAACAGGGCATAGACTTGTAATAGAGTATAAATAGAGTTATAACAGGGCATAGACTTGTAATAGAGTATAAATAGAGTTATAACAGGGCATAGATTTGTAATAGAGTATAAATAGAGTTATAACAGGGCACATATTTGTAACAGAGCATAGATTTGTAAAAGAGTATAAATAGAGTTATAACAGGGCACATATTTGTAACAGAGCATAGACAGAGTTATAACGGCATAGACTTGTAAAAGAGCACATAGAGTTATAACAGGGAATAGAGTTGTAACAGAGCATACATAGTTATAACAGGTCAAAGATTTATAACAGATCATAGATAGAGTTATAACACAGCATATATTTGTAACAGATCATAGATAGAGTTATAACAGGAAATAGAATTGTAACAGGGCATAGGCAGAATGATAACAGGGCATACATAGTGTAACCACAAATTTGTAACAGAGCATCTCCAACGTTATATCCAGAGATTAGATGGAGTCATAACTGATCATATACTTATAGGAGAGAATATATAGATCTATAACAGCATAGCTAGTTATAACAGCATAGATAGAGTTATATTGGAGCATAGATGAAGTTGTGGCAGATCTTACCCATGTAACAGGAGACTGAGAGAAGTATAACAGAGCATAGATAGATCATATGCCTTTACAAAACAGAAAGAGTTATAACAGAGAATAGATACAGTTATAACAGATCTTAGGCATGGAGCAAAGCATGGACATAGAGCATAGATTTGCAACAAAGCAAGGACAAATGATGTAAACACATGTGATGAAAACAGAAGCACAGTATAATAGAGCATAAACAGAGTTATAACAGATCATAGGCATGTACCCGAGTACAGACAGAGTTATAACAGATCATAGGCATGCACCAGAGTACAGACAGAGTTATAACAGATCATAGGCATGTACCCGAGTACAGACAGAGTTATAACGGATCATAGGCATGTATCAGAGCATAGACAGAGTTATAACAGATCATAGGCATGTACCAGAGTACAGACAGAGTTATAACAGATCATAGGCATGTACCCGAGTACAGACAGAGTCATAACAGATCATAGGCATGCACCAGAGTACAGACAGAGTTATAACAGATCATAGGCATGTACTCGAGTACAGACAGAGTTATAACAGATCATAGGCATATACCAGAGCATAGACAGAGTTATAACAGATCATAGGCATGTACCCGAGTACAGACAGAGTTATAACAGATCATAGGCATGTACCAGAGCATAGACAGAGTTATAACAGATCATAGGCATGTACCCGAGTACAGACAGAGTTATAACAGATCATAGGCATGTACCAGAGCATAGACAGAGTTATAACAGATCATAGGCATGTACCCGAGTACAGACAGAGTTATAACAAATCATAGGCATGTACCAGAGCATAGACAGAGTTATAACAGATCATAGGGATGTACCCAAGTACAGATAGAGTTATAACAGATCATAGGCATGTACCAGAGCATAGACAGAGTTATAACAGATCATAGGCATGTACCCGAGTACAGACAGAGTTATAACAAATCATAGGCATGTACCAGAGCATAGACAGAGTTATAACAGATCATAGGGATGTACCCAAGTACAGATAGAGTTATAACAGATCATAGGCATGTACCCGAGTACAGACAGAGTTATAACAGATCATAGGCATGTACCCGAGTACAGACAGAGTTATAACAGATCATAGGCATGTACCAGAGCATAGACAGAGTTATAACAGATCATAGGCGTGTACCCGAGTACAGATAGAGTTATAACAGATCATAGGCATGTACCCGAGTACAGACAGAGTTATAACAGATCATAGGCATGTACCCGAGCATAGACAGAGTTATAACAGATCATAGGCATGTACCCGAGTACAGATAGAGTTATAACAAATCATAGGCATGTACCAGAGCATAAACAGAGTTATAACAGATCATAGGCATGTACCAGAGCATAAACAGAGTTATAACAGATCATAGGCATGTACCAGAGCATAGACAGAGTTATAACAGATCATAGGCATGTACCAGAGCATAAACAGAGTTATAACAGATCATAGGCATGTACCAGAGCATAGACAGAGTTATAACAGATCATAGGCATGTACCCGAGTACAGATAGAGTTATAACAGATCATAGGCATGTACCCGAGTACAGACAGAGTTATAACAGATCATAGGCATGTACCCGAGTACAGATAGAGTTATAACAGATCATAGATTAAATGTAGATCATAGGCTTGTAACAGAGTATATATAGAGTTAAAAAAGATAGAGTGATACAGATACAGTTATAACAGAGCATAAATAGAGTTATAACAGAGCATAAATAGAGTTATAACAGAGCATAAATAGAGTTATAACAGAGCATAAATAGAGTTATAAGAGAGCATAGATAGGGTTAGCAAAGAAATGTTATATAATGGTCTGCACTTATATAGTGTTTTTTTACGGTTTGCACGGTAACAGCAACACACAAATGATCTTAGATGATAGATAGTGTCACAGATAGAGCTATGACCAAGCATAGACAAAGTAATGAGAGAGCACAGATAAGACATATTGAGGTAGATAAAGTCAGAGTAGGCCGTAATGTTATCAGAGCCTAAATCAAACTATAGTTTAGATAGTTATAAACAAGACACAATAAGAGTTAGAACAAAGCACAGATAGAGTTATAACATAAATAAAGCTAGAGTAAATAACGTTGTAGATTACAGACACAGCACTGCTATGTTATAACTTACAGCAAACAGTTATAACAGCATATTGACTTGTAGATCCTTATAACAGAGCATAGGTAGTGCAGAGCATGCAGATACCTATACCATACGATGCACAGATGTAATAAGGACTTCCGGTGGAGATATGAGTTATAATAGAGTGCAGATAGTCATAAAAGTGTCAATGGTTATAACTGTCTATAAGCCTATATGTGTTATATCTGCGGTAACCGACCGCTCTGATACAACTTTATTTCGAGCAGACAGTCGACATTTATAAAGGGCTACAGACTTGGTGTAGACGGTTACAACACAGGACACACAAGTGTATTAAATACTTCCAACTGAGACTGAACAGTCATAACAGCGCAAAGTCATAAAAGAGTAAAAGGTTATAACTGTCTGTAACCCTATACACTGTTATAACTCTTTACTGCCTGTTATAAAAGATCTGGGCTGACTGCGTCTGTACTCTAAAACAAGCTTTTATATGATAACATGATCGATGTTCTAACTCCAAGCTCTGTTATTACTCTATCCATGATGCATTATAACTTTCTGTTATAAGCAATCCGTGCTAACGGTGTCTGTGCTCGGATACGGTTTCATTTACAGCTGATAGTCAACAGTTATAACAAAGCATAAGGTATTCCTATATGATACGTAGATGTATTAAAGACTTCCCGTGGAGTTATAACAGAGTTATAACAGAGCAGTTACAAATGACATTGTTATAACTGTTATAACCCTTACGTGTATTTGTGCTCTGATACAACTTGATCTCTGCTACGTTTATCTACGTTCCGACTCTATGCTCTGTTATTACTCTATCTACCCTGCATTACGACTTCGAAACATTCTGACATGTTATAATCGTTTAACGCCTGTTCTAACCCTACCAGCGCGAACTGTATCTGTGTTCTGCTACAACTTTATTTATAACTCAATGCTCTTGCGTTAGTCTAACTACAATGTACAGGTGCAGCTGGAAAAAATTGAATATCGTGGAAAAGTTCGGTTTTTTACGTAAATTTAATTCAAAAAGTGGAACTTTCATATATATATATATATATATATACTAGATTCATTACACATAAAGTTAAATATTTCGAGCCCTTTTTTTTACTCTTTATGGCTTATAGAAATCAAAAATCCAGTATCTGAAAATATCCGAATAAAGATTTGCGTCTTTAAACCTCAGCAGTGCCACAGGCTGGCTGCGTCAATGAGGCGTGGCATGGAGGCGAGCCGCCTGAGGCACTGCGGAGGTGTTCTGGAAGTCCAGGTTGCTTTGATAGCGGTCTTCAGCTCGTCTGTATTGTTGATTCTGGTGTCTCGTGGATTCTCTATGGGGTTCGGGTCAGGAGAGTCGGCTGGCCGATCGAGCACGGTAACACCGCGGTCAGAAAACCGGTTACTAGAAGTTTTGGCACTGTGGGCAGGTGCCGAGTCCTGCTGGAAAAGGAAATCAGCATCTCCATAAAGCTCGTCAGCAGATGGAAGCATGAAGTTAGACACTGCATCGACTCTCGACTTGAGAAAACACACTGGATCAACACCAGCAGAAAGACATGGCAACCCAAATCATCACTGGCTGTGGAAACGTCACACTGGACTTCAAGCAGCTTGGATTCTGTTCCTCTGCGCTCTTCCTCCAGACTCTGGAACCTTGATTTCCAAACGAAACGCAACATCGACTTCCATCTTCCCCGTCATTGTGTTTGTGTGTACTGACCCAGACTGAGAGATTAAAGCCTCAGGAAACCTTCGCAGGTGTTTTTGAGTAATCCATTCGCTGATTAGAGTCTTCTCACGTCCACATTTCTCTAAGTTCTTTATCAGAATATTTTGAGATACAGGATTTTTGATTTCCGTGCACCGTAAGCCGTAATCATCGAGATTAGGACGAAAAAAAAAAGGGCTCGGAATATTTCACGTTATGTGTAATGAATCGAGAATATATGAAAGCTCCACTTTGTGGATAAAATGATGTGGAAAAAATATAAACTTTTCCACGATATTCAAATTTTTTGAGAGGCACCTGTACGGTATTCTAGCTAATACGCTCTCTGTTATAGCCATTCACTGTCCCGCTATAATCTGTTCTGAGAGGACTTTATTAACTATAGTAGAGCGCCGGTAGTCATGAAAGAGGGAAAGCTAATAACAGAGAGCAAATTGATTCATAGCAATAAGACCGCACAGAACGTGCTCCGGCTATCATGAGTACGGAAAGAGAGAAAGAGAGAGAGCGGGAGAGTCATGGAGAGAGTCAATTACAGACAATGACCCAATCGCAGAGTCCGTGTCTGGTTACCACGCCGGGGTTGAGGGAAATCTCAGGTGACCGTCAGTCCCCTGGCAACGGGAAACGAGCGAGCGGTCCGATTTGAGTGACGGAGAAGGGGAGGATTTTCCATAACAGCACAGCGAGGTAGCTGTGGCCTCCCACTCCGGTCTGCCATCTTAGGGAATTAGATCGGGCTTGGCAAAGAAGAGTGACTTGTCAGCCCAGGGCAAAAGGAGAAAGAGAAAGAGAGAGAGACAGAGAGAGAGAGCAAGAGAGCTCAGCTAGACGACTCCAGGCCAGAGATAAGGTCTGCAAACCACAGCTCAAAACTGATCTGATATCCATCAAGCACACTGTGTCGATTATCGCTCTGAGGAGCTGTGACACACTCCGTCCTCTGAAAGCATGCGGTTTTCACGGTTTTACTACTGTTCCACTTCGTGTTGATTTCAAGTTCTAGTCTACAAATGAGCATTCACTCCACACACACACACACACACACACACACACCACATACCACCCTCACACCCAGACTTGTTCACTCCCATGGGCCACGGGTGCATGGATCATTTTTAAAAAGGCGACAGGCTGCCCCCGTGCTGATGCAAGTCGAGAGCTTGTAGGAAAGCCCGATGGAGACTACAGGAGTGAGTGTGGGACTGTGCTGAGTCATAATCTGATCGTTCACTGACTCACAATGCAGAAGTTAAAAAAAAAAAAAAAGAAGAAAAAAAAAAAAAGCCAAGAAATAATGAGCGATGTCACTGTTCTGTGCACTTTCTTAATCTTAGTGGACAAAATCTATGAAGGAGGACGATAAGAACTCTAAGAATATTTGGAAAAGACACACGGCAATTCTTTGGCTTCCGGCCTGCTTTATCAGAAAGGGTTGGGCCACGAGGTTCATTCCAGCCAGTCTGATAATGACATTAACACTTCTACTGCATTAGACTATTCGTTCTTTGTCCGCTGTTGAAAGATACTGTTCAAACGTTTATCTTGGCATTTGGCCCGTTTGGGTTGGGCAAAGCAGAAACAATCTCAGATCAGTACAGAAAAAAAAAAAAAAAAAAAAAAAGGATTTTTTTTTTTTTTTTTTTTTTAAAGACAGGATCGTCTCTCCCGGCGTTGGTTGCGGCATGTTGTAGACGTGCAGGTTTTTGAGTTGGGATCTGGTTTTTCCTGTCAGGCCCTGTGCCTTTTGGCTGAAAGTTAAAAGTCAAACCACACTCCCACTTTTACCGTCCTTCGTTACGCAACTTACACACGCTGAGTGTCGTTTTCTGCTTGTCAGTCTTTTGAATTGGGGTTCAGGAATGCGTTACGGAATTTCTTCACAGTCAAACATGCCTCTCACAAACGATAGGAAAGGTTTCTTCAGGTGAAGAACTGATTATAAAGAGCGACAGACTGTAATAAACGGTATTCGGAACGACCGCCAAAAAGCCACTGGATCGCTCGATGTTCCTACTAAATCAGCGTCCGTTCTCTCAGATACACGGTTCTCAAAAACGGCGAGACCGACATATTCCGTTTGTCGTGCGCATTTATCGAGAAAATATTTGGATGGAAACCTAAAATTTTTCCTCTTTTCCAATTCCGATTTCATTCGTATCGCGCTTTAAACGGTGGATATTGTCACCAAGCAGCTTCACAGAAATCCAGACATAATGTTTTTATTTCTCCCTGAGAAGCAAGCCAGATGAGACGGCGATGAGGGAAAAGTCCTTGAGACGTCTCAAGTCTCAAACAAACAAACAAACAAACAAGCAACGAAAAACTTGAGCGGTACCGGAATCAAAAGGGACCCCATCCTCATCCGGGTGAATGCGGAACAATGAAAAGACAATACGATTTATTTATTTTTTAAAAGCAGTATGTCACTTTATTAGGAACACCGGTACACCTAATACACCTAATATTTATTATCCAATAAATTCATGCAAATACAAGTCAAGAGCTTCGGTTTTTTCCCCCCGCTCTCCTCCGTCATCAGAAATGCCGTACACGTCCGCGTCCCCGAAAGGACGGCGCTATAACGAAACACACCCGAGAGAACGTCTTACCAAAGCTGTTCTTGTGGAGCTCCTAACGTTTGAGAATTCGACCTCGTAAGTTTTTTAACGATGAAGATTTTCAGTCGCAAGGCGTCACGACACGCACTCTTCACATACGCGTAAACGTTCATCGGCCGCTCCGATACCCGGACGTAGACGTCCGTTTTTGTCTGTTTTGTTTTTTTCCCCAGCACGAGGCGATGACTTGACATTTACACTACACAGAGACCGGACGTACGGTCTCTTCCAGCCCTCGTCTGGATGTCTAGACCTCACATGGATTGCGTTAAATAATTTATCGACAAAGTTCGTAGCCTGTTCGCTCAGCCTCCTAGCAGCTGGTGTTAAAATGCTAACAGCAGCACAGGATGAGAAAGCGGACGACGTACTGGATGACTAGCGCTAGTGCTAAATGAGTCCTCTATATACCTCGGTATATCATGTTAGCATCAAACAATAAGAAGCAAAGTAGTAGTAGTAGTAGTAGTAGTACTCCCCCGCCCCAGCTGTTCACCATGCTCGCGTTGTGCTTTCAGAGCAGAACGTTCGTCCTTGATGGCTTGATCTTGCTATCAGACACAGAATCACACAGTGTTAATAAAAAACGGCCAAATTCCTCACTCAAGCCAAAGCGCAGTGAGTCCGCTGTAAAAAACACGACAGATAAAAGTAATGCGCGGACGTATTTCTCCTCTTCAACTCTCTACCTGTCACGCCAAGCGTTGCACCATGAACTCGAGTTTATACGGCTCCCTGCGACTACTTTTGAGATGAAACAAAAGGTTCAATCACGTGCAGCAGGCAGCGGGTGAACTTTCGTTTCCTAGTTTAACCCGACTTGACCTGTGTGTACAGTATACTGTCTACCGTGGTGAAAGGTGAACCGCTTCAAATCTTCCGCTCGCTGATTTATAACGTCGAAAAGGAACGACCCTGACGTTTAGCAAGACCAAAGACGTCAAATCGCTCGGGGTAAAATTCCACCGAGTTAGCCGAGGCTAATTAGCGACGGCGCCGTTCCTCTCGTCTCAAGTGTCCGCTAGCACGACGATACCCACCGCGCTGAGGAACACATATTAACAGATAGATCACGGTGACGTGTATTAGCTCTCGTTCTCGCTGTTACGTCCGGTAAAGTTTAGGTTTAGGTTCAGATCGTTGCTAAAACGTCGCTGCAGAGAAAGGTACTGAGGAGAAAGAATCCATGACGATAGAAAGCATTTAATGGTTTTAATGGCTAAAATGGGAATTGTTTTGGTTTTAATGGAAATAATAACGGTTCTTGTGGGTCTATACTGGGAATGTGTTGGGTTCTATTAGTGGCACGTTTATGTCTAGGGCAAACCGATACAAACGTGTCGATTTTAATAGAATACGGCCCAAAAAACACTACGTTTGTTAATGGTTTTAACGGTATTTTTTAGTGGAAACCATTAGAATTTCTGTCTTTTTCAAAGATGTAAAAATGACGTGTATTTTTTTTTTCAGTAATATGAAAACAACTCAAGCGAGGAAGTTTAACGGTGGAAACGTTTCACACACGACTCTCAGGCCGGAGTTAGATCGCTCCGTCTAGACGCCAGGGATGGTTCGGTACGTCCAGAATTGCGTTCCTGACTCCTCAGTCTTTTCTGTGAGGTCCGCTGTGACGTGCCGTAAGAGGAAATACTG
>NC_071260.1:1857500-1975000 GCF_023375685.1 Ictalurus furcatus | reverse complement strand
TTTCCCCACTAATTCCTGTCTTTTATTATCTTTCTCTCCCTTTCTTTAATTATTTCTCTTCCTTCTGACTTTTTTCCCCCTTTTGCTTTCCTGGTATTCTCTTTCTCTTCTTTTCTCCACTATTTCCTGTTTTACTTTCTTTTCTCTCTTTCCCTCACTTTCTTTAATTGTTTCTTTCGATCGGTCTGTTTCTCTTCCTCCCTTTTTTCAAGAAATGCATCTGTTTTCAAGGCCTTCAGCTCGTGGAGGAACAGGTCAACATCAGAAGTACCAAAAAAGTAGGTTTTATGAGTTTTACAATAATAAATGATTCAATATCGGAGAGATTTAACCTGCAAAATATATATTTTGAAAAAAGGATGCGAGGTGCAGAAAGTATTTACCTGAGTACAAATAAATTAGATTATTTATTTATTTATTTATTTAGGCATCTTGTGTTAAATATAAAAACCTATTTATATTTTTTGTATATATATATATAATATAAATAAATGTACGGTAAAGAAGTAAGCATTGCTAAAATCATCTGAAAATATCTTTAATTAACAACCAAATAAAAGTAAAAACAAAGGCTCGCAAGGAAAATCCATCCATTAAAAGCAGCATTAAGAAACGAGTCACTTGAACGGAGTCAGTTCCTCGCAGGCCTGTCGCATGACTCCTTTATAAACGTCGAAATGGTGATTCAGCTCTTTCTGGCAGTGAATTTTGTACTTGGTGCCCAAAGCGCCGTCTGGAGATGCCGCTCCGTAGAAAACTCTGCTGATCCTGGAGTGGACCAGAGCCATGGCGCACATCACACACGGCTCTCTGGTGACGTACAGCTCGTACCCGGTGCAGATGTAGGGCTGGACGCTTCCCTCCGACCCTGAGGTTTCGCTGTGACCCGCGTAGAGCTGTGGGTCCGAGGCGGTGTATCTGCACGCTGGGTGTTTCTCGTATGTATACACACCTCCTCCTTGTGCCCAGGCCACCAGATCGATACACACCATCACAGCATGGTGAAGAGGATGATCTCGGGTCAGGTCGTGACCTACAGCGATGATCTGTCCTGATTTTGGGTCGACAATCACGGCGCCCGCCGCGTCCATTCCTTCCTCGCGTCCGGATCTCGCAGCCTCCACGGCAGTCGTCATGTATTCCTGGATTTTGGCTTTCTGCCTGGACGTGAAGAGCTGTCCCTTCAAACCCAGCGTGACTCGTTTGTCCTCGTGGAAGGACGTCGGCCAGTGACGGCTCGCTCGCTCGAACTGCGGCCTGGTTAAAGGAGCTCGGGCTGGGATTCGGACCGGGAAAGGTTCTCCCAAACCTTCGAAGTTAAAGTCTTTTGAGCTCAGGAGATCAGTCAGGGACGCTGGACGCTGATGTTGCGTCACGAAGGTGGTGGGGACGGAGACATCGCTGACAAGACACACGATCACTTCTAACGGATGAGGACTGCTCTTGTCCTTGCAAGCTCTCACTCTTTTAATATGATGGAGATCTGCTAAAGGGTGGACCACAGACAGGTCTTTGACCAGACGCGAGGTCTGGCGTTTATCGGTGATCGGGGCAGCGTAAGCGTCCAGTAATTTAACATCATCAGACATTTCATCTGACAAGACAGGAAGGACATGCCAAGAGTCTGGATCATACTCCATGCCTTTTCTCTTTTTAGTCTCTGGTTCCATTTTAAACATTTACTTTATACATTACAGCAACGGCACAGCTCAGCAAGTCCAAATTATTTCCACTTTTTCTACATTTTGGAGCTTTTTACACACTCACACCAAATATTCTCGAAACTTCTGTTCTTTCCTGTATATTATTTTTGCTTGGAGGCTAAACACAAACCTTGAGTCGTGACTGGAAATTGTAAAATAGTTATAATAAATAAAATAATTCGTAAGTTTGAACGCGGAGGATAAATAAAAATCTAATCAAATCAAATAAAATAAAACTCGCACGTTTGAAGGGGGAAATAATCCAGCGTTTGGTTGCAGATGTCCGTCAGTGTTTTACAAATCCCTAGAAACAAAGTTCAGCGTTCAAGGTTCCAGTCTTTTCTACCGAATCTGAAGACGTGTTTAAAAAAAAAACAACCACACACACACACAAGCGAAAGAATACTTTCTTAATATGCGTACCATTTTAAATTATAACACAATTTTAAACCCCTATGTTAATTACACAACATGTACTTTATTAAGCGGAACTACACACAGTGTTTCCTGTTGCACATCGGAGCTATTTTTTGTGTCCGGCGTTTTAATCCTACTCGCATTCCGACAGAGCCCGCCTTCTTTGTCATGATTGGCTAGAGTGCTGAAAAACTATCCAATCCACTGTTTGAGTCTGAGCTAGCAGCTAATCACAGAGGAGGACGCGGTGAATACGCATGAATACGAGTGGGAAAAGCTTAAAGTTGGCGTGAATCGTCTGCAACGAGTTTATAACGTCATTTTTTGTGTTTGTAGTCAAATATCCGTTCTTGTAAGACAATACGATGATTAGTAGAATTATTTTTGATGACTATGCTTAAAATGTTGCAGTAGATTAGGTGTAATAGGTGACCTGATTCAGCCTGCAGGATGTTTGCACGAGGATCAGTGCCATGCGTGTTTATGGGATATAAAACATGCAGGAGAGCTTCTCAGATCAGACCCAGACTGGTGTTGGGCATCGAGACGAGCTGTGATGAGACAGGAGCTGCTGTCCTGGATGAGACTGGGACAATCCTCGGAGAATCTTTACACTCACAGAAAGAAGTGCACTTGAAGTAAAGCATTCCTTTAACTCCTTTCACACAGACTGCAGAGCGTCCACACTCACAGAGAGTCCATTTAAGGCTGTTTTTAAGGAAGAGATCAAATATAAATCACCTCCAAATCACTTGAGAGCACTACTGTAATTTAATTACATGTAAAAAAAAAAAAAAAAAATGGATTCCACTACAAATACCATTACAGACCATCAGAAAACCATTGCCATTATTAGTCCTTAATGGTATCCACTAGATATAATCTGCCATCAATAGACGGTAACAAGTCACCAGTAGAGCCCCACAGGGATCATTACAGTTTCCATTAAAACCAGTACGAATCCCATTATAACCATTAAATCGTGATCTCGAGGCGGTGTCTCGTGTGATCTGTTAAAGCTTGGTTGTTGCTGATGGAGCTTGTGCGTGTTGATGTTTCACGCGGTTTCTCCCACAGAGCAGGAGGGATCATCCCGCCCGTCGCCCAGCGCCTCCATGAAGAGAACATTAACAGAGTGGTGCAGGAGGCGTTGGACAGGAGCAGCGTTACACCGCGTGAACTCAGCGCCGTGGCCACGACGGTCAAGCCGGGTCTTGCGTTGAGCCTCGGTGTCGGCTTACGCTTCAGCCTGAGCTTCGTAAGACGACACGAAAAGCCTTTCATCCCCATCCATCACATGGAGGCCCACGCTCTGACCGTGAGGATGCTCCGGCACGTGGACTTCCCGTTTCTGGTGCTGCTCGTGTCAGGAGGTCACTCTCTCCTGGCGCTGGCGAGAGGCATCGACGATTTCTTACTGTTAGGGCAGACGCTAGACGAGGCTCCAGGAGACACTCTGGATAAGGTATCGGAGACACGTCTGCACTCGAGCTGGAAAATTGTGCGCTTTGTTAACGTATCGTCAACAGGTTGCGTTTCGATCCGACAGGTGGCGAGACGTCTGTCTCTCGTTAATCACCCGAAGTGTCGCGGTCTCGGCGGCGGACAAGCGATCGAGCTTTTAGCGAAAGAAGGAGACCGCCTGCGGTTCCAGTTTAAATCGCCCATGGGGCAGCACTACGACTGCAACTTCTCCTTCGCTGGCATTCGCAACCAAGTGACCATGGCTATCAACAAAAAAGAAAAGCAGGAGGGTGATTATTTATCACTTTATTGTTATTATTATTTATTATTATTATTATTATTGGATCCAAGTGCAGGGTGAGTTTACACGAATGTGGTACCGATGCTGCGTTTCATGGTAGGAATTGAGCCGGGGCAGTTATTATCCTGTGTGCAGGACATCGCTGCAGCGGCGCAGCACACCGTCGCCTCGCACATCACCAAACGCACACACAGGGCCGTTTTATTCTGCAAAGCCCGTGACCTTTTACCACAAAACAACCCGACTCTGGTAAGTCCTTCATGCGACAGGGTTCCGCAGTGACGCTTAGCTTTTTAAATCAACTCCAGATTGGTTTAATCGCGTCGGGAATTTCAGAGAATTTGGCACAGCCTTCCTTTAGTTAATCTTTCTCTCTCTCTCTCTCTCTCTCTCTCTCTCTCTCTCTCTTTCTCTTTCTCTCTCTCCCTTCGCAGGTTGTATCAGGAGGAGTAGCAAGCAACGATTACATACGAGAGACACTGAGGATCGTCACTGACGCCACGGGGTTGCAGTTACTCTGTCCTCCGGCTAAATTCTGCACAGATAACGGCGTGATGATCGCATGGTACGGACGGGACGTCCTCCGACACGGCGCCTCGATCCCGACGTCCCGTTAAAGGGGCCATGTGTAACATTCAGGGCGCTCTTTCTCTTCTTCCGTGCGCTGTAAAAACGTCTGATACGGCGCCTCGGTTGTAGTAGCGGCCGTCGGGGAAGTAAAATTACGCGTTCGGTGAAAGCCCGTGACTGGGAATTCCCGATCTCCGACTAGGAAATAAACAAAAGAAAATCAGAATTCCTACTCGGAAAGTCGAGACCGTCTCCTCAGCCCCGAGTTCAGTACGTGGCGTCGTCATTACGTCATAATCAAAGGCGAATAATAGAGGTTTTTAAAAAAACGGACGTTCAACAACGTTAAGTGTAACTATAAACGGTTAATAATATCAATAATAATAATGAACACTTCAGGATTTGCTGTTGTAGTAAAAATATTTTACTTTGTTTGTCTTTTATTTCTTTCTTAACGCCTGGAAACACTTAAAAAAGGACAAACCGCACCTTTTAAACAGCTATTTCTGTCCTCAGGAACGGTGTGGAGAGACTGAAGGAGGGAAAAGGGGTTCTGTCACACACTCAGGACGTCACCTACGAGCCAAAGTGAGTTTCCGTAATTGATGTAGACGCACGATGCTCATCGTTATTATCGTTTTTTATTCACTCGTGTTTGGTGACGGTGTGTGTGATGGGTTTTCTCTCAGAGCTCCGCTGGGCAGAGATATATCTACGGAGGTTAGAGATGCTACGATCAAGCTTCCTGTGTTAAAACTGAAGATGAAAAGCTAGAATTGCATTTAATAGTATGATTGTCGTTTAGATCAAATAAAATGTGTATATATATGTGCAGAAATATGTGTGTGTGTGTATTATTTTTGTAACGAGTGTAGCTAGGGTGGAATCGCTGATCCGAGAGCAGTCACGTGTCATTATTGAGGCTTAGTGTTTCCAGACACGGATCAGTACCGCAGGAGGACTCGTCTGCGCGTCGGGCACCGGGATCGGCCGTCCTGCTCCTGCGGGGACGCCGCTCCGGGGCCGAGCGGGTTCTGTCGGAGCCACGTGGTGCGTCTGGAAGGAGACATGAGAGGACAGGCGTTAAACAGCTCAGGGATATCTCACGAAGTCCTGATATCTCTGAAGCTCCTTTCAGACACGAGACATGACGGAGTCCAGTTTGAACACCAGGTCGAGTCAAAGTTCAGTCTGGATAATGACGAACCACTTTTCCAGTGCAAATAAAACGGAAAGGAAATGGATTAAATAGAAGACGAGTCACGAACCTTTATTAGAGCGCTGACCGAAAGGTGGACTCCATTTTGTCTGGAAACTGTACAGAAAATTTGTTTAGATTAGCCGGTTAATGGCGCGAATGTTCCATTTAAGATGCTTAGCTACATTTTACGCAGGTAAACAAAATAACAAAGGTAATGAAATACAGTACTGACCCCTTAAATAGTGTGATATACACGCTTTTAAACCATTTTAAACCATGTTATACAGCAACACTGTAAACTACACCATCATACCACAGCGCTGCTGAGTTCTTCAATCTGATTGGTCAAAAGGCGATTCGTTTTCAAACAGCAGCAGATCGGATCGTAGTCGCGGTCGTTCTTAAAAAAAAAGATATATAGTTATCGATATGGTGAAGCTGAAATGTTTATTTCCCGTTTACGGAAGGAGTCTCCAGTGTCGGGAACGGTAACGGCGAGATTTCCAGCGTTGTCAGACAGAGGAGTCGATGATTTCGCGGATTCTTGACGTTGCTGCGGCTTTTTTCAAAATTCGCGATGCAACTTGCGGAGTTTTTTGTGGTGCGTGTTTTTTGTTTGTTTTTTTTTTATTTGCGGAAAACCACCCGGATTCTCGAAATCGCAATTGCGCGGAATTGTTTCGCACGCTCTTTCGCAGCGATGACTTTTTTGCTGTACTCGTGTTCGACGCACGTGAATCGAAGAGGGCTTCGGCCGAACGCGCGATGACGACGCGTCTCGACTGTTTCGGGTCTCGGGGAGCGACTGTTTATAGCTGCGATAACGTAACCGAGAACAGAACTTGTCTTGAGGACGTTGCACAACGTTATGAATGACGCTATAAATGAGTAATGATGTCGTTCCTTAGTAAATACCAAAAATGTCCTCACCGCCAAACCGCTGTGGTGTAAGAGGAATAAAACACTCCCAGACGTGCTGTGGTGGTAAAGTGACTCCACTTTGGGTTCATCGCACCACCCCAGACGTGATTATTTTCCTCCGACAGCACACCCTCAAGAGTTTCATTCCTTACTTATTAACTACAGTAAACGAACTAGGAATGAATTACAGCTAGGTAACAGTTGGGTTCAGACTTCTGTCATTAATAAAGGAGTTCAAATAATAACATTACAATTAAGAATCCAGTTAATCGGCGAATTCGTTCCACACCTAGACCTCTAATGAGAACGAACCCCTCTGAGTGAACGACGGTAGCGATACCTGAGTGACGGAAGGCCCACTTTTCTCTGTCTTTTGAACTCGGACGTGAACTTGCTGCATATTTTGGCATCCTGGGCTAAATGGTCCTTCAGCGCTGTGTACGTCTGTGGATTTTTCCTGCATTCCACCAGCAGGAGGCGATGTGCGAAGCGGTTGAAGCTCAGGTAACCGAGGGCGCCGGCGCAGGCCGTGCGTACCTGCGTGAAGATGTAGTGCCATCTCGATGAAGTTGATGGATACAAACAAGCAAGGTGGTTTAACTGGATCGATTCGATCAGGTGTACTGTACCTCCTCGTCCTCAGAGTAGAGGTGGGCGGAGAGGTGCTCTATCGCTCCCATAGTCACTACGCCGTCTGGGATGCCTGCTCTGGTCTGGGCCAGGCTGGTCAGGAACTGAGCTGGAGCCACACAAAGCAATGGGAATGAATAAAATGTTATGTAATATTTAACATAGTGACGTTATAAGCTCTGCTCCGTGTTTCTAACTCACCTGTAAGGACCAAAGTAGTGTTTTTCTCAGACTGCAGTAATTTTACCAGAATTGTGACTCCTCTCGCGGTCAGTGTCACTTGGTCCGAGCCAGTAATCACTTTAGCTAGCGCGATCATCTGAAGTAAACAGTAATATTTCACGCGTTATCGTTCAGACCGATCGCATAGCAAGAGTCCTGAATACGTACGAAATCTCTGTAGCTAAAATCGTTTCATTGAGAAATTGTTTACGGATGTCCTGCCACCTGAAATGCAGCCTTGGCCCTTTCGGATTCGTCGTCAGCACCTAAAAATGTCTCGAACGCGTGCGCTGGAACTCCTCCCTTTTTCTTAATAGCTGCCTGCTGCTTCGGGTTATCGTACGCAAACAGCGCCAGGGCGTGGCCCGCCTCCAGACGGACGCTCTGATAAAATGACACGACGTTTCATAAAATCGGTTCTGACGGAAATCTGAGCATATAAACGGCGGATAAATAACACTACGGGTGAAATGTAGCTGTGATAAAGACGCCAGTTACTCTGTCTTGGGCTTGTAGCAGCTCCAGAATGACGTCGTAGGAGAAGTCTTCTCGCTCCCAGAAGGTCGTCTGAAGCTCCTGGTTGCCCATCAAGATGCACGCCAGAGTCTGAGAGACCTGGACCTGTCGAGGGTTCAAAAAAACTCCATGAGGGACTCGAATGTACGCATTTTAGCGTAAATCAAGAACTTGATTGTAGGCCATACGGTATATTCTATAGTAATAACGTACGCAGGGGTTTGTATGGCACATAAACCCAGATCAAAAAACATGTCATTGTTGATATGGGGAAGTCTGTAATGTCTGTTATTTTACATTTATGTAAGACGGAGTCTCCAGTGGCAGCGTTTTGAAACATTCCCTCATGTTCAGTAGCTGGTTTGCTGTTTCTCGGTAACGCGAAAAGCTGCGTATTTTAATTTTATTATGGAGGGGGCTGGTGAGGGGACGGCTGTTTAGAGCCGCTATAGCGTAAGTAATAACAGGAACGAAGTTGTAACTGTAAATGTATGAAGCAAAGACGTGTGAAACATTTTTAATGTGGCCGAAGAGGAATAAAACACTTCAGGGTGTGCTTTTAATCCATCTCCCTGCTGGGAGAAAAAACAACAACAACAACAACAACAACAGAAGAAACCCAGATAGAATTTGTAATGGTTTTAATGGTTATAATGGGAATTGTCTAGGTTTTGACGGAATAAGAGATCGTAACCTGTGGGTCTCTACTGTTAACTTGTTGCCTTGTCGCCTGGAATGTTATGTCTAGTGGATACCGTTAATGGTTTTAATGGTTAGCTGATGGCATTTGTAGTGGAAACCATTAGAATTTCAAGTCGTGGTTTCCATTGGGTTTTTTTGTACTCTTCTTCATCCTGTTGTTGAGTATTTTCCACATAACAATGTCGTTGTTTTATTCCTTACATCCACACACACACACACACACACACATGCTTTTTATGTACCTTAACGTCGAGACCTTTGTTGCTTTGCAGAAGCGCTAACAATGTCGGAATGGCTTTTTCCTCATAAATCACATTCTGGCTGTTTCTGTTATGCGTGTGTGCCACTCCTGTAATCAGATCAAAAGCTCTGTGATATATATATATATACAGTGACAGTACTTAAATATATACTTGAACGAATTATTTCTGATGTAATATTAAAAGACTATTCAAACATTACCGATACACAAGGTCCCGAGTGCAGTGACGACACTGAGCAGAGTTCTCTCGGTAGTACGGGAGAAACGCAGCAGTCGCACTAATGGTGGCACGATGTTTTCCCTACACAGTCCGTTCTGATGGGCGCGGCAGTCTCGGCTAAGCGCCGTCACCACCTGGCATCCTGCAAATCATATAACCAGACGGGTAGGCCAAAAAAAAAAAAAAAAAAAAGGTCCAAGTGACCTGTTCCACATGCTGCATTTTATAGATCTAATGTGAGAACAACTCTGGCTGAAAAGGGTCTAGAGGGAGTTCGGGGAACCGCTGCTAGACGGGAGCTTTTAAACAGACCTGTCGCTCTCCAGCGCCAGACACGAGGAAGTGTTTAAATCTGGTAGCAGAATGACTCCCTGTGACCGTGTCATGTAAGTCATGGACGCTGATGGCAAAAACAAGAGGCGAGAAGCGACGCATGAGGAGCGGAAGGTTTTCCTGAGTGCACGTCCGTCTGCTTTATGAGTCTAGCAGACGAGTAGCATCTCGAGACAGGAAACGTGTTGCTCGCTTTCCCGCCGGACGCGACCCTTCTCACAGTAGCAGGAAGAACGCTCGGCCCAAATGGCTGTCGATCAGCGTTCAGCACGGCTTATCGTGGCCAGGACCTGTCATCGCCGTGTCATCGAGTACTGTTTTTACTGCGCTTGGCACGCGGTTTTGTTACCCTCGTGAGATCGTACGAGATGACAACTTCGCTGGGAAGGCTTTATTTTAAATTTACAATGCTGTGGATTTTGGAACAGTACACGCTGTAACGAGCTGAGCTCCGTCCCCGTCCCCGTCCCTGCGGCCTTACCCACGTATTGCATTTTATCCGACGTGGACAGGAGCAGATCCAGGACGAAACGGTAGCCGATGAGCTCGGCTACGTGCTTCTGCTGCTTCCGTGTGTGTCCCGCTAAGGCCCAGAGAGCCGTCGCGCCCTGTTCCCTCACCTCCTGATCGAAAACCTGTGGCACCAGAACAGAAACATATCCTCACTCTTAAACCGTGTTGCCAAAACAAGGTTGTTTTTTTTTTTCCCCCCCCCGATTCATTTTCAACCAAAAGTAATAATACAGTATCCACATAGTTCCGTTTAATCAGATTAAGTATTGTTCTTTCCAGTAGGTTTATTAGAATTTCACAGCATGATCCCAGACTCTATCGTTCCAGTTATGTAGAAATCCATCATAAATGAAATGAAGGGTATTAGAATCTACAATAGAATCAATCCGAGAGCAATTTGATTAAAAGCTGAACCGTAATCACGTCACCTTTAAGAGGCGTAGAAGAAGTCTGGCGGCGGATTTGTTCAGAAACTGTTCCTGTACGACAGGGTTTTGGTGAGCTATGGCTTCCAGGACTTTGGCGGCTTTCACTTGGCTGGAGATCTTTCTGGAGCTCAGGACCTGCACCACAGGGGGCACGGCACACGCACCACAAATCAGGTCCTGGTTCTCCGTGTGGCCATGGGCCAGCTCAGCCAGAGCCAGACACGCCTCTCCCTGAAGTACCTCTGTTTCACACACACACACACACGTTCAAATACAAGTTGTGTATTATGTGTAACAATGCTTCCCCAGCAAACAATAACTTATTATTAACCATAACAAGTAACAAAGCGAAAATCAGTCAGGAGTTGATAATAATTTGGTAAGTTATATAAATATATTGTGATTAGTAATAAGTGTATCATTACTGAGTGTTGCTATAGCAACTTTTTTTTTTCGGTTGCGAGTACTGTATAGTACCAGAGTTTACGGTGAGTAAATCGACCAGTTGTGGGATGGCTCCACAAAGTGCCGCCATGGTCTGGTTTCGGGGACAAGCGACACACAGCGCCCGGATACACCTCACGGCGTTCACTAGCACGTCCTGGAGGTCAGAGGTCAGCAGCTGTACCGTGGGGGCAACCCCACCCTCATAGAACACACACACACATAGAAAACTTCTTTACATCACCCTGCTGTTGATTATTTTCTTATAACAACATGACACAGATGATTAATATTATAAGAGTCAGTGTGATAAGAATTATGGGCTATATTTATAGCTGATTTAAGACCACAATAACAAGTATTTCTGCTCTGAAGAGATTTGACAACAATCTTATTCATCTAGAAATATCTACGAGCTGTTTTGTTTCATTTCATATTCCTTACTATGTCGTTAGTATGCTGCTTATTATTATTATTATTATTATGATGATGATGATGTTATTTAATAATTAAAATGATCCCATAAGTACCGTATAGCTCAGACGGTTATGCCGTCAATCCGTACCCATGTAGACTCACTCACCAGCTCAGCGATATGAGTCTGATACGATCCGCTGTGACCAGCCAGGTCTGTCAGTATAACGGTGCAGCGCGAGCGAAGCTCTGGATGACGGCTGCTGAGGTGTCTGACGAGAACTTGGACCGCACCGAAGCGCACCAGCTCCTCGCACACCGGAACGTTCTTCGTCATGTGACACAACACGGCCGCAGCCATGCGTTGGAACAACGGCCTCCCGCTGAGCAAAATCTCCACCAGGACTGAGATCCCGCCTGTCACAGCGCATACACATTGAGCATTAATGTACGCTGGGTCACTGTACCAAGAGTACGGCGCTGCCGAATTCTCGATTCTGATTGGTCAGGAGGTTTTCTATAACAGCAGCTCTGACTGTAGTGCGCAGTGTTTGTTACTTTTTAACGTGTTCGTTCTAATACGTTATCGTTTCCATAGTGACTTCTCATTTGCGGGGACTTGGTATGTTTTCCGACGTCTTAAGGATTGTGATTTTTGTCGTATTATTATTATTTTTTTAAAGAGAGGATGGTGAGACTGTTTACTGGGAAATTTA
Organism: Ictalurus furcatus; assembly: GCF_023375685.1. Classification (NCBI taxonomy): domain Eukaryota; kingdom Metazoa; phylum Chordata; class Actinopteri; order Siluriformes; family Ictaluridae; genus Ictalurus; species Ictalurus furcatus. The sequence continues at coordinate 1,963,023 of NC_071260.1, read as the reverse complement.
CGGTAACCGGAAAACGAGTATGAAGTGTTGGGAAATTGCTTACGGTACAAGAGGAATAAAACACTTCAGGATGTTCAGTTATAGGTATTTTATTCCTTCCTTATACGAGTTTCGAGTTCCAGTTTTTGACAGTTTTTAGACTGAAAAACATCGCAGTATTCCTTTATCGATGCCTCTAAAACTGTCCACTGCTGGGAACAAACGTCAGTGACCTGCATCCATGATGTCCTCCCAGAAGGGGTCAGCGTTCACACAGAGAGCCTCCATGCACCTGACGGCCATCTCTAACCTCTTGTTCTCCTCACTCTGTAACATCTCTGCAGCCACACACACACACACACACACAAAAATGTCATTTTAATGACATATTTCAAGCACTGTTGAAATATGCTCAGCTCCGCCCCACCCCAACCCGCCCCGCCCCTAGTCCTTAAACCCACAGACATACGTATTGTATTTTTTACAGATGGGGTCCAAGAAGAAGGCTGGTTAGTGTTTACTATTGTGTCTGTGTGTGTGTGCATGTCATCTTGCAACCAGCAGAGGGGTTTAAAAGTTACTGACTGCCACTTTAAATCTACATTAACAATATAAATAGTAATGTGCAAAAACCCAAGAGAAAAAATAGTAAATAATGATAAATACTTAACGAATAAAACATACAAATAATCGGCGGAAGGTAAGACGGTACGGTCATGTGACTAATAGGTGTACTGCGACATACCAACGAGAATCCTCCACACAGGAAGGCCGTCCAGATTCAGCTGAACGAGACGCCTGAGGATGTCGGTGTGGAAGTAAAGAGCCGCCAGCTGGACCACGTTATTGCCCTCGCTGTCCGCCGTTCTCCAATTTGCCCCGTTCGACAGCAGGTAGTCCAGAGCCTCCAGAGATCCGGACATGGCCGAGAGAAAGAGGGGCGTGCTGCAGTACCTGTGACACACCAGTGTGGTTGTTATTCCTCCTGAACACTTAACACAGATGTAAATGGAGATAATAAATCTTACAACTTACTCTGCAGATGTGGATATATCCAGCAACGTGGGATCTTTCCTGCACAGGGCCTGGACGCACGAGACCTGGCCGTAAAAGGCTGAGAAGTGCACAGCCAGCCAGCCTCTCCGGTCCGTGAGCGTGCAGTCGGCTTGCAGAGCGATCAGGCAGCTGAGGGCCTCGAGAGAGCCGCACTGAGCTGCCAGGTGCAGCGGCGTGAGTCCTGACAGAAAGGTAGATAACGAAATGAAATCGTTTCATAGACAGACAGGTTTGAATTGCATTTCCTTTTCGTGAGACTTTCTGAAACAGCTGAAAAATTCATCGTTAAAAGTGCTGCTGAGTATTTTTTTGAAGATCTACGAGTGTGTGTGAGCGGACGTACCGGAGCAGACGGACCTCCCGACACACGGCTGGTTGAGGTTGACGCCGGCGGCTGCCAGCTGGTAGATGATGTGCGGCTGGTTACACATGGCGGCGTGGTGGAGTAAAGAGTAGCCTCGCTCGTCTAGCGCCCCCAGGTGGCCCGGTGCGTTTTTACAGCTCAGCGTGTGAAATACGGCGGAGAGGCCGCGCTCTGCAGCTGCACGCAATCCGTACTGAACGCTCTGTGGGCAAGTCGAACGTCGAATTAAGCTTCCTTTGCTTTGGCAACTCTTTAGTAAGGGGCTTAAAAAGGGGCTGTGTTCAGAGACGAGGTACTCGTACATAGTGAAGAATTGATACCAAACTAGCATAACAGATGAGCGCTCAGTAATTTGAAACCTCAAAATAGCGGACTAAAATATAGCTTGATATATATAGCCTTACATCCTACACGCACATTATCGTATCATGAGCTACGTTAAGTTTTAGATTAGTTAATAAAAAAATAAAATACGCAATAATTCTGCGCTGGATCGAGCGCTATCTTATAGACTGCTGAATAGAAATCGACCGATAATCGGTTTTAGTGATTTTCCCTGATATTTAAGCGTTTTCCCATAATCGGATATCGGGTTTGTAATATCGAAGCCACCGATAAATGGTGCCATCTTGTGGGCGTTTTGAGAATTGTGCTCAAAAGAATTGAAGCGTTTATTTTAAATAAATAAATAAATAAATAAATAAATAAATAAACAAACAAATAAAAGACACTTTAGAAACAGTGCACTTTATTTTAGGTATTCTGCACTATTTCAGACTCAAGAAAATCTGGCCCACCTGGGAGGCGTGACCTACACTCGAGTCATTTTAATAATCTGGATTCCAAACCCAGAAAATTCACCTGTGTGCACTCATATCCTGACTCTGAATACGTAAATATTGGCATGGGACTTATATTTGAAATATTTCGCCAGCTCTGAATACAGCCCATGGATATACAGTTTATGATTTATTCATTATTTCACGTTACCTTGCACTGTATGGCCTTGGCATAACCGAACGTTTTCTTAAACTGCTCATGAAGCTGAAAGTCAGTTAACGGCAGCTTTTGTTCCCGCATCTTTTTGATGGACTTGTTCATGGTTTCCCACCACTGCACGGTGTTGGGTTGGGGATAGAAGGATGCCAGTGCAATTGAGATCACACTATAGCTACAGAATGAGGAAATAATTACAGCACACAGTGACACATCATACACATCATACAGGTGTGTGTATATATATGTATATATATATATACACACAGTGAGCTTTTCCTAGTCCTACCTTTTCCCACCAATCTCACTGAGGGGGATAGGAAACTGCTCCAAGTAGGACGCGTCTTGCCGAAGGGGGTCATTTAAATAGCCCATTGCATGATTCTGTAGAGTCGTGAAGGCGTCCTGGACAAGTAAACATCAATTCTGTATATTTTGGACTTTAAGATAAAGTGCATATTAGCTGTTTTTCCCCAAAACCTAGCATTAATTGGTTGCTTTATTATTATTATTATTATTATTATTATTATGTGTAAATTTTTTTATTTTATTTTATTTTTTTATCATGGTTCTGCAAAGAGAACCGGAGCGTTAGTGCAGAGAAACGTAGCAGCGTATTGCCCATGTATAATGGTTATATTTGTGTTATATTATCGCGTGTATATCGCATAGAGTGTGTTTCAACGATTTGTTGGTCCGTTTTTGGACTCGTCCTGACCTTCATCTCTTCGGTGATGTGCTCCAGCTCAGGAGTCCCGACATCAACCTCAATCCCACCGTGAAGATGGAAATACTCGTTGGGCTTGTACGGAAAGTGCTCACAGGAAAACGTAGGTCCGAGGAGAAGAGGCGGTAACTCTCGCTCGGTTTTCAGCATGTCATCTGTCAAAAAACAAAACAAAAACACAAGCTGTAGCACCTCTTATAGCACAGGAAGTGAAGATTAGTCTTAGTTTACTGCTTCCTGCTCATAGAATGAACCCTAAAATATCACTGTTTCCAAACTGGCAGAAAACACTATTTCATTGTATATTGTTTTGATGAACTTTTATTAAGTTTGGGAAGTAAAATAGCTGCCTTGTACAAATTGCATAGAAAATGCAGGGAATAAAAACATGACTGGATAAAGCACACATCTTGAAGTGCTTTATTCCTCTTACGCCACATGTATTAAAGAATGGCATACTTTTTATCCATTTACAGTTACATTTAATGTTGGGGAACATCCATGAAACGTTAGCTCGTGTTCTTACTGCTGTTCCTTCACCAGCTTCTCTTTTTTCTCTCTCTCTTGAAGTACAAGAAAACGCTGCACATGCCAGGAAGTGAGTGTGCTTCCTTATAAGACGATACAAGGAGACCATGTGTACAGACCTGAGATAGGCAGGAGCATTTGAGACAGGTCCGGAATCATCATCTTCTTCCTCAGCCCGATGAGGAAAGGCACGAGGAAGCCGATGAGCTTCAGGTAGGCCAGGTCCCGGGCCAGCTCCATTTTGCGTGCCAGGTGTTTCTTCACCAGCCTGACGTGGCGAGAGAGCCTCTGCTGCAGCCGCTGGTATGTGCCCAGCTCCAGAATGTCCTCCGTCAGCCGCACCACGTTGGACAGGCTGTGTGTGCCCTCGAAGGTGAACAGGTTCTCGTGCTGACGGACCGAGGTCAGGTACGAGGTGATCTTCAGCAGGACGTTGTCTACGTACTGAGAGAACAGCTTCTGCTCCTCTGCACTGCTGGGCTGGTAGATTGGATCAGGGTTCTGTTTGTCTTCGTCGTACATGCCCAGGTAACATGGGTCATCAGAAATGTCCACTAGACCTACGGAAAAGAGCGCACGGGGAAGAGAAAGAGGTGGGGCTGTCAAGTTTCAGAATCAACTATAAACTACGTCTTTATACCAATGTGCGGTTTGAAAGGACACGTCTTTCTGAACATGAGGGTAGACAGACAGACAGACAGACAGACAAACAAACAAACAAACAAACAATGCACTGTGAGAGAGGCAGGCTGACAGACAGAGATAGACAGACAGACAGACAGATAGATAGGCAGACAGACAGACAGGCAGGCAGATAGATAGATAGATAGATAGATAGATAGATAGATAGATAGGAATACAGACAGACAGACAGATAGATAGGCAGACAGACAGACAGGCAGATAGATAGATAGATAGATAGATAATAGATAGATAGATAGATAGATAGATAGGAATACAGACAGACAGACAGATAGATAGGCAGACAGACAGGCAGGCTGATAGATAGGTAGATAGATAGATAGATAGATAGATAGGAATACAGCCAGACAGGCAGATAGATAGGCAGACAGACAGGCAGGCTGATAGATAGACAGATAGATAGATAGATAGATAGATAGGAATACAGACAGACAGGCAGGCTGATAGATAGATAGATAGATAGATGGATGGATGGATGGATGGATGGATAGATAGATAGATAGGAATACAGACAGACAGACAGACAGATAGATAGGCAGGCAGACAAACAGACAAATAGATGCACAGGCAGACAGACAGACAAACATCAATGTGGACCTGCTGTAAGAAACTCAGCGAGTCTGTCTTTCTCAGCCTGAGGAGCTCCTTTGGGATCTACACCCACGTTGGACCTCCACAGTTCCAGAAAGCAGAGGCGTTTTTCTTTAGGGATGTACGCTCCGTGCCACAGGGCCTTCATGGTGTAATCGATGTTTATGAGGATCTGCCCCACTCTGGTGTCGCAGTAGGCCGGGGTCAGGCGGCACGCAGAGCTCTGATCAGGGTTGGGCTCCAGGCTGATGGACGGCACTTGGTTGAAGCAGTATATTCCCACTGTGAGCTCTCGGATTATCTGATGGACCACCCTGTAATCCATAGACACCCTGGAGTCACAGGGGGCCAGGATGATGGCGTTGGGGTGAAACACATCTTGGATTTGTCTGATCATTCCAGGTGGAGGGTCTACAGACTGGAGGAAATCTTCTCCACCCAATAACCAGCTGCAGGAGGTGAGACTGAGCAGCTCCTGAACTTCTCTCCAGTCGTATTTCTCAAAGAAGGCTTGTGCTGAGGAAAAGTTTAACGACTCCATGCTCATGAGTGATTTCTCTTTAAAGTCTCAGATTCTGATGATATTTTCCTCTTTTAAATTCTCAATAAACGCTTCCAAAATATATCATATTTCAAGCATAAACACGTTGTTTAATTAACGCAGTAACACAGCTAGCGTGATTAGCGAACTGTATATATTATTTTTGACAGAGCCTGTCGGCATAGCAACAGGAGACGCCTGAGCCAGCGCGTTGTAGGGAAATCCACCACAAGATGGCGCCCTTGCTCGTTTTTGAGCACAAAAACAGTTGCGTATGGATCTCGTCGTGACGTAAGCGGAACTCGAACTTAGAAACCGTTCGACGGAGTTGTGATTGGAAGAGCTTATGGTTTATTTATAGAGTGTTTAGATTGTTGATGTTATAAGAAAGAGTCGATGATGAAAGCTGTTATTTTAGCTGCAGGGACGAGGCTGTAGAGGGACATTGAGAAGGACCAGACTGGACACTTTCAGCATTTACAGGGTGTTGCTAAACCGCTGCTTCCGGTCGGAGTATGCGCCCTAATCTCCCATTGGCTGAGAGCTCTCACTCTGTCTGCTTGTGTGGATCAAGTGTTTGTGGTGGTGAGTGTTCTCTAAGGTTTCCTTTCTCAACCAAGAAGCAGAAACCCCACCCTGAAACACATAAAACATGTTTATATCGGAATATTTCTTACTTGCTTGGTGATTCTGGTTCTAATTTCTGGGTTGGAGCTGTGTTTCCATTCAATTCCATTCAGTTTTATTTGTACAGCGCTTTTAACGGTGAACATGGTCCCAGAGCAACTTTACAGAAATATATAAATTCCGGTTATAGATTTTAAATGTATGAATTTATCCCTAACGAGCAAGCCGGAGACGACGGTGGTGAGGAAAAATTCCCTGAGGAAGAAACCTTGAGAGGATCCAGAATCAGAAGGGAACCCGTCCTCATCCGGGTGACACCGGATAGTGCGATTATAAATCAGTAAATAAATCCAGCTGAGTGGACAGGTTGTTGAGAGATTCCAGATGATCTCCGAGAGTCATCGCTGCTCTCAGAGTCGTCTGAACTCTCGCTTTTCGCTGCTGTTGGTAGAGCTGCTTCCGGAAGATGAAGTCCCTTCTGCGTTCATTTCTGAAAACACAAAATCATGAAATCCTGGAGGAACTGATAAAGTAAAGTACAGAACACAAAAAAAGAGGAACTGGTCCAGTGAAAAGTAAACTATAGTTAGAGTAAGAGATGGATTTATAAAGAGAGTTCTCTCTTCTGTCTTACAGATACATCCTTAGGTTCTTCTTAAAGAGATGTCTGGAATCCACGGTACTCTTCGTTCACAACGATGATGCGTCCCAAAAAGCTTGATGTCCCCTCACCGGAGGTCATAGAGGTCTCCATCTCCACATCCTCACCAAGCAAAGAACAAGATCGGTTATTATAATGATTAGTACTTATTTCGAGTTTTAAGACCTTAGCTTGTGGCTTTCCTTTAACAGCACTGCACATTTAGGAGCTAGCGAAGTGGGTGCAGAGATAATAATTTCTACAGTGTACTGTGGATGTTCTGCTGATCATACCTTCTTTGCTACATATCTGTTGTTACCACTGTACTGTCACTTTTACATTTACTCACTTACACTTAATTGTGTATATATGTTAATATTTCATTTATATTTACAGTTCTGTATTTGATATGTTTTATTTAATATGCTTATTTTTATACTAGAACATGTCTTACTTGCATACTCTACATTTTGCTCCTGCTGTAATGTTTGAATTTCCCTCTGGGATTAATAAAGTGATCTATCTGTCTGCTATAGACAGTACCAGACACGCCCATGACACTTTCGTGGCCAAGCGATTGTCCCTCTCTCTCTTTTTGTGTGTGTGTGGGTGTTTCTATTTTGGACTGACTGAACAGCAACCCAACCAATCCCAATGACGCTGTGTGGGAGCCAATCAGAACGAATTCACCTAATAAAAGGATAAAGGCTTTCATGTGAAGTTTTGAGGGAGTGGATTGGCTAAATTAGAAAGCGGACTAGACTTGACAAAAAGGTAAGAAAACGTCAAACTCTATTTTTTTCTGTTTTTAAAATATATATTATTAGGGATGTCTTTGGTGCCAAGTGTTCGTTCATTCTGTTGTGCCAGAACACTTGCTCGTCATCTACTGGTCAAAATGTAAAATCGTACAATAGGCTAGATTTTATATTTTGTTTATAATTGGTTTTCTTCAAGAAGTAGTAATGCACACAAATAAATTAGGAATGTATGAATATATTTAATTGGATTTGTTACTGCAAACTTAACTTCTTTGAAATAATAATAATAATGAGTACTTATAGTTGTGTATTTTGTGTATTGTGTATTTTTGTGGGCTAAGCTAGTTGTTACGAGTTCAGTTCATTGCTCTGTTTTCTTCTGTATCAGTTTCCTGCTCTGATGATCCTGTGGTCGTCTGGTGTAGGAGAGGAGAGCAGTGCAGCACCTGTGGGGAAAAATAAATAATGGGCACTTCAGGATATACACATGTGAGAACTCAAGTAGGATTTAGGAGTTGTATAGAGCTATGGATGCTATGATGTCGGGGTGTGAATGTCGGGGAGACTCACAGCCGTGTCCATCATAAGATTTATGAAATCCTAACATTGTTCGATATGAAGGGACTTCAATCTAAATCATCACTCTGTAATTGTAGAAGTGTTCAAACTGTGTGTGGATTTAAACATTTGTAAATGACATTATCTTTTGGGATATGTATAAACACAAAGTAAAAACACTTGAGAAATGCTTTCAGACCTGGTTTATCATTAATTACAAGCCCAACACGCATGTTTTTATTTTTGACCCGTCATTCTTGTCACCGGCACTTTTCAAAACCAAGTCACGCTTATTGCGTAAGACAGATCGAAATTTGACCTCATGTTAAACAATTCTCCATTTATTGTCCTGTATATTTATATAGTCCTGCACTCGTCTCATACTGTTGTGTATTTGCACTTGATGTAGTCTTGTGTACCGTTCTGTTCTGTGTTGAACCCTGGGCGTGGAGAAACCACACGTCCTTCCAGTGTATAAAAGCTGTATAGAGCAATGACGATAAAAACCCACTTGACTTGATAATCATAAGATAATGTACACATTTATAGTCAAAACTCACATTCAGCATTAATGTACTGTATTTATATTGTGTATAATGTGTGTATGTATGTACACCCTGCATTAAATAATAAGTAAAGATCCATTTCTGATTTGGCTATGAAATATTAGCAGCTCAGCTAACACTTTCGAGCAGACCAGAGTTAAAGCTCCTCAAACACACAATCACGCGCTTTTATTTGTATCGAGCCGACTGTACTCGTTAAGGCCATCAGCTGTACGATGATGTCGTGTTTCTCTGTCCGAAACAAAAAAAAAAAACAGAACGCATGTACATTGCTGAGATGTTTTAGATGTGTAAGAAGAGTCGGCAAGACAGACGGTTGTATTTCAATCTAAAGTCCAGGATGTTAAATCTGGTTAGGTGTAGGGTCCTGTCACACGCCAAAGCTGAGGGCTGAGATCCTCCGTTTTATCCTGGGATGGGATAAAAGTCAGATAAAAAGACCAAAGTCTGACACACACCGCTCTCATCTCTCCTTCCGTGGTGTAGCGGTTAGAGTTTGTGCCAGTGTTGGGTTCTCTGAAGCTGTTGGTTCTGTTCTGCCTTTTGGCTGATGTAAGTGTAAAAGTTTCTGTGTCCTCGTGAACTGATTTTTGATGACAAAAGTCCAGCACACAGCTGGCACCCTGGCCCTCGGTGGTGTAGTGGTTAGTGGAACAGCGGTTGTGGTGTAGTTTGTGCAGGTTCGGGTTCTAACCCTCTTTTTGGCAGGTTTTAGAATAAACTGTGCTGTTGCATTGTGAAGTTCAAAAAACACACAGTCTCACACAGGTATTGTTTCTGTTCCTCTCTGGTGTAGTGGTTTGTGTCAGTATCGGGGTTCCAGATGGTGCTGGTTCTGTTCTACCTTTTGGCTGGTTTAAGGCTAAAAATTTCTGCAGCCTCATGAAGTGGTTTATGGCAACGAAAGTTCAGCACATATTTGCTGTGTCTAATTGTGGTGTAGTGGTTAGAGTTTGTGGTAGTGGTGAGGGTCTAGAAGGTGTTGTTTCTGTTCTGCCTTTTGGCTGGTTTAAGACTAAAGCGTTCTGGCTAAAATTTTCAGCGTCCTGATTTATAATGATTAAAGTCCAACAAACCCTGTTTGTTTTCCTGTGCCTCTGTGGTGTAGTGGTTAGCGTTCATGGTTGCGTGGTGGTGGGTGTTGTTTATGCAGGTTCGACCCTGTCTCTTGGCAGGAGCAGAACTTTTAAGAATAAAAGCAGTGTGAAGCAGTATGAAGGTGTGATGGAAGCACATAAGTGCAAGAGACTCTGTGGCTCAGCTGGTTGAGTCGTTGCTTCTGTGGATCAGAAGGTGCTTGGATCAAAACCCAACAAGAGTTCTCAGCTAATGGGGAGGTGTGTAGGCTGGGGATGGGAGGAGTGTGTAGGCAGTGGAGAGAGAGGGCAGGCTGTGGGGGGGGAGGAGTGGTGTGGAGAGAGAGGGCAGGCTGGGGGCGGTGGAGGAGTGGTGTGGAGAGAGAGAGGGCAGGCTGGGGGCGGTGGAGGAGTGGTGTGGAGAGAGAGAGGGCAGGCTGGGGGCGGTGGAGGAGTGGTGTGGAGAGAGAGAGAGGGCAGGCTGGGGGCGGTGGAGGAGTGGTGTGGAGAGAGAGAGGGCAGGCTGGGGGCGGAGGGTGGAGAGTGCACACTCCTTGGTGTGGCTGAGGACTGTGTGGCTGAGGGTTGGGAGGCAGGGATGGTGGAGGGGAAGGGAGGGTGTGCTGGGGGGAGGGTGTGCTGGGGGGAGGAGGCAAAAGAGGTGGAGCATGCACACAGGGGAGGGATACAGGCTCTAGAGAGAGTTTAAATCCAGCTCATCCCCTGCTCCCCTTTGCCTGCCTCCAGCTCATCCCCTGCTCCCCTTTGCCTGCCTCCAGCTCATCCCCTGCTCCCCTTTGCCTGCCTCCAGCTCATCCCCTGCTCCCCTTTGCCTGCCTCCAGCTCATCCCCTGCTCCCCTTTGCCTGCCTCCAGCTCATCCCCTGCTCCCCTTTGCCTGCCTCCAGCTCATCCCCTGCTCCCCTTTGCCTGCCTCCAGCTCATCCCCTGCTCCCCTTTGCCTGCCTCCAGCTCATCCCCTGCTCCCCTTTGCCTGCCTCCAGCTCATCCCCTGCTCCCCTTTGCCTGCCTCCAGCTCATCCCCTGCTCCCCTTTGCCTGCCTCCAGCTCATCCCCTGCTCCCCTTTGCCTGCCTCCAGCTCATCCCCTGCTCCCCTTTGCCTGCCTCCAGCTCATCCCCTGCTCCCCTTTGCCTGCCTCCAGCTCATCCCCTGCTCCCCTTTGCCTGCCTCCAGCTCATCCCCTGCTCCCCTTTGCCTGCCTCCCAACCCTGAGTGCACACCCCTCATCCACACAGTCCTAGTCTACACCCAGGGGTGTGCACTCTCCTCCCTCTGCTGCTCCTCCTAGCCTGCCCTCTCTCCCTCTGCCACTCCTCCTCCTCTCAGCCTTCCCACTCTTCCACTCCTATATACCAACATTGAGACTAGACTGCATGCACCCTGAGCTCACACCCACTTATCTGCACCCTCACACCTGTTCCTATCCCCAAACCTAGACAACCCCACACAGTCTACTCCTCCTCCACCCCACAAAGCTCCCACTCCCTCAATCTCTAAGCAAGTACTCTGGTTGGGTTTTGATCCAAGCACCTTCTGCTCCACAGCAGTGACACCTCAGCCAACTGAGCTACAGAGTCTCACACACCACGCTCTCCATCACACCTTCATACTTCTACAGCACCACTTTTTATTCTTAAACCTGCCAAAAGGCAGATTAGAACCTGAAAAACCCACACCACAAACATGAGCTCTAACCACTACACCACCAAGGGACAGAATCCCCACATGTGTGTTGGACTTTTGTCATCATAAATCACTTCTTGAAGCAGCAGCAACTTCAAGTCTTAAACCAGCCAAAAGACAGACAAGAACCCACACCTTCTGGCATGAACTCTAACCACTACACAACAGAGTGACAAAAGCAACTCTTTGTTGGACTTCTGTCATAAAAAAAATCACTCTATGAGGCTGCAGCATGTTCAAAGTCTTAAACAAGCCACAGGAGAACACACACCTCCTGGAACAGCAACACTGACCACTACACCACAGAGGGACATACATGACAAGAGTGTTGGACTTTTGTCGTCATAAATTACTTCATGAGGAGGCCGCAATTCTTAGTCCTAAACCAGCCAAAAGGCAGAAGAGAACACGCACCTTCTGGAACACTGATACTAACCACTACAGTGCAGATGGTGAGAAACAGCATCTGAGTGTGAGTGTGTGTTTTGTGGACTTAGGGTCTAATAGAAGGGTTAGAACCTGCACAAACGAAACCACAAACACTAGCCACTACACCACACAGGGACAGAAGCAAAAAGTGTGTGTTTGACTTTTGTCGTCATAAATCGCTTCATGAAGACACTGCACTTTTTAGTCTTAAACCAGCCAAAGGGCAGAAGAGAACCCACACCTTCTGGTATGAACGCTAACTCTTAACCCACAGAGGGACAGACTTGATGAATGTGTGTAGTGTGAACTGTATTTTTATAGCTCAGAATTTGTTCTCTCAAATCAGTAATTTTTTTCAAAGCCTCCACCATTATATGTAAAGAAAATTAATTGTTTAGATTGAGCTACCTGTATTATTCCCCATATATGTGGGGAAGACTAGCGGATCAACTCGAAAGGGGAAATTCGGGTCATTTAGTATTTCTGATCAACTATTCGTCCAGCAATAAGCTGAACTGAATTAATTATGCGTTAGATATTACCTCCGTGGCCTTCGGCAATAATATCCTAAATACATGGAATCATTATTTGAAGAGCATGTCGCAAGATCGACAATTCAAGGGAGTGAAAATCGTAACCGACAAGACATGCATCTGTGGTGTAGTGGTTAGTGTCAGTGTCTGGGGTTCCAGAAAGTGTGTTCTCTCCTCTGCCTTCTGGCTAGTTTAAGATCTTGAAAGACTTTAACCCTCATGGAGTGATTTTTTTATGACAAAAGTCCAACAAACAGAGTTGCTTTTCTCACTCTGTTGTAAAAACAGACGCAACTTTATTGAACCAGCTGCAGGAGGTGAGACTGAGCAGCTCCTGAACTTCTCTCCAGTCGTATTTCTCAAAGAAGGCTTGTGCTGAGGAAAAGTTTAACGACTCCATGCTCATGAGTGATTTCTCTTTAAAGTCTCAGATTCTGATGATATTTTCCTCTTTTAAGTTCTCAATAAACGCTTCCAAAATACATCATATTTCAAGCATAAACACGTTGTTTAATTATTACACAGCTAGCGTGATTAGCGAGCTGTATATATGTTATTTTTGACAGAGACTGCGAGAGCGAGCGCGTTGTGGGAAAATCCACCACAAGATGGCGCCCTTGCTCGTTTTTGAGCACAAAAACAGTTGCGTATGGCTCTCGTCGTGACGTAAGCGGAAGTGGAACTTGAACTTAGAAACGTTCGACGGAGTTGTGATTGGAAGAGCTTATGGTTTATTTATAGAGTGTTTAGATTGTTGATGTTATAAGAAAGAGGCGATGATGAAAGCTGTTATTTTGGCTGCAGGTTATGGGACGAGGCTGCAGAGGGACATTGAGAAGGACCAGACTGGACTCTTTCAGCATTTACAGGGTGTTGCTAAACCGCTACTTCCGGTCGGAGCATGCGCCCTCATCTCCCATTGGCTGAGAGCTCTCACTCTGTCTGCTTGTGTGGATCAAGTGTTTGTAGTGGTGAGTGTTCTCTAAGGTTTCCTTTCTCAACCAAGAAGCAGAAACCCCACCCTGAAACACATAAAACATGTTTATATCGGAATATTTCTTACTTGCTTGGTGATTCTGGTACTAATTTCTGGGTTGGAGCTGTGTTTGCATTCAGTTTTATTTGTACAGCGCTTTTAATGGTGAACATGGTCCCAGAGCAACTTTACAGAAATATATAAATTCCGGTTATAGATTTTAAATGTATGAATTTATCCCTAACGAGCAAGCCGGAGACGACGGTGGTGAGGAAAAAGTCCCTGAGGAAGAAACCTTGAGAGGATCCAGAATCAGAAGGGAACCCGTCCTCATCCGGGTGACACCGGATAGTGCGATTATAAATCAATCAATAAATCCCTTCTATAAATGTGCTCGTACTACGTGGTCAAATTGTGTAACTGGGAAAATTCATTACAGTTTTCACATGTTTTGTTGAACTTCTCCACTGTTCCCTGATGGAAACCTGAGTGTGAAAACTGTTCGTGGAAATCGCAATCTCAAAGCCATCTTCATGGTTTTTAAGTGCTTCAATCCTCAATAATCTCATGACTGTCACGTAGGCTGTCAAACTAAATAGCGAGTGGTTTCCGAACGATGAGAACTCCAACCAGACGTAAGGTATCAGGATGGAGCAGGCAGGTCCAGAGAGCAGAAGGGGTCAGGAGGGACCACTGATATCAGGAGTAGCATGTGTAGCTCGACGGAAAAGGAGAGAGATTATCAGGTATGCTAATGGTCACGTATTATAGCAATTCCTGTGCGAAATCAGCAACCGTGTCCCTCTCTGATGTCGCAGGAGGATATTGATTTTGCCAGTTATGATGGAGTTTAATACGAGAAACATTTCAGACATACGTGATGGCTGACCCTCAGGTTTCACTATGCAGCTCCTAAAAACAAAAGAGCAAGAGATTTTCTTCTCACTCACCGTTTTCCCAATTTTACGTCCGTGCAAAAGCCGGACTCGGAATTGTCCCCAGAGTACAGTGCAGCTGTAGGACGCAGAGACTGGGCTCATCTAGTTAGAGATCTACAAGATCTGATGAGCAGGCGAGAGCGCCGGACAGACAGTTTAGTGACAGCCAGGTCAGATCAGATATTGCGTAATGTTTTAACATGGTAACTCTTTAGACCGTGACATTACCAGGGGTTAATTGTTTTGTCATATTTACGACGCTACTTTAAGTTCCTGTACGATTAAAAGACGTGGTTTATTTTTTTTTTTCATTATTATTATTATTATTATTATTATAGAGAAGCAGTCTACACTTTAATCATCGTGGACTATGATACTATGACCGGTATATTGTTAATATTATTATTATTATTATTATTATTAAACCTTCTTTTAACATTGACTCTTCTTCTCCACAGACCAATGCTCTTTACCATGAGGCATTCCAGCTCTGGGCTCAAGAGTTCCCCGGTGTTCAAGTTCTTAACGATGGGACGAGAAATAATGAGGTACGGTCCAATCAAATCCAGGACTGACTACAAAACTATACACTCCTGATCCAATGTGAAAAATCAGAGTCTAGACAGATTATTGGCCATCAAACTCTCAGCGTATTAATAGAACATTTCCATGCTTCTTGATGGCACGTTATGACCACTTTATGACCGAATTTTTTTTTTTTAATTTTTTGCGTGTTTGTGCAGGAGCGACTCGGGGCAGTCGCATGCCTTCAGCTGGCAGTGAATCACTTTGCAGTGCACGATGATGTCATCGTGATCGGAGGGTACGTTTTCCTGTACTTCCCCTACAAATTCTCCTGAACGTTCCCAAGAGATTTTTTTTGTTTTATTTTTTTTAGATTTCTTATTTATAAAGGGTGGGGGAATCGCTACAGAGGATGAAGTGTTTAATGAAAGCAGTGAATTCCAGCAGTGATTTGTTGATGCAGTTTTAAAAAAAAAAAAAAAAAAAAAAAAAAAAAAGAGAGAGAAATAATATATTTAAAAAATGAAATGGTCACTGATACGCATGGGGAAAAAACCCAAATGCTTAAAACTTAAAAACGATATACGTTGGGATTTTAGTGTTTCGGCAGTGTAAACACGGCTTTGTAGTCTGTTATCATTTTTTAAAAAAAAGGACATCCTGACTGCCACGCTATGATTCCAGATCGAATTATTGCTGATTCGAGTGCTGTGTTTTTCTCCAGCGACACGCTGTTTAAAGAGGACTTCAGTCTCAGAACGTTCACAGAGCGCTTCGCTGAGTTGCAGAAGAAAAGCCAAGACGGCAACCTGGTGCTCTCGTACCAGTGCGAGGACGAGGGTGAGCATGATTTATCTCATGCTTAATCAGATCGGAGGAGCTTGAAGCCCAGTTGTAACTGTGCATGTAGACGTTATGTTTTGATATCTGGCTCTACTTCTTCATCACGACTTTAAATCGTTTCCGGTTGAGTGAACGCCGGTTTCGGGGTTTATTTTAAAATGGCTCTTTCTTCTTCACGCGAAGCCATTCTTTCCGCATTATGGACTTTCCGTGTTGTGTTTTCGGGGCACCGTGGACTGATTTCTTCGTGCAATTGAAAATCTTGTTGGCCTAACTGCAAGCCCGTGCTATCGTGATCGGTACGATACTGGTACGAATGATCCGTCTTTTGCCGTTTGTTCTGGTCTGTTGGAGTTTTATCATCGTTCTTGTATCCTTTGTACGTTGGCAATCCTCAACCTAGCGTATCTCGTCTGCAGCTTGCGCAAAACGCAGTAACAGCAACCAAAAAGACGGATCGTACTGTATTTCCCCTATTCCGGTATCTCTTCGCCGGCTTCCCGTCAAGTTTAGAATTGCTTTTCAAATTCTAATTGACGTACACGACGCTCTTTCTGGTTCTGCTCCACAGTACATCGTTGACCACCTTCGCCTTTACTCTCCTCCTAGAGCGTTGCGATCACTCAATCAACTTCTTTTATCCGTCCCCCGCCGTCGTACTAAGACGAAGGCTGATCGAGCCTTTTCCGCGGTCGATCCCAAACGGTCTCCCTTTTCACGTGAGGTCCGCTCCATCTTTAGCTCCATTTTGACATCTTTTCTCCATGTTATCTTCTCATGGCTACGTGACACGCTCGCATTTGCAGAAACGTCAAAGTACGGCATCCTGGAGGTGGATTCAGACTTTCGAGTGCAGCGTATGAGGGAGAAGCCTCTTCCGACCGAGACACACTCACGCAGCGCCGTACGTACACACCACACCGCGTATGATACCGGTCACGTCTCCCTACAGCTCTGAGAAAACACACCGAGGGCTTTTATTCTGCCGTGTTTTCTTTCAGTGTCCCTGTTTTTACTCGTTTTCGAGAGCAACGCTTCCTCTGCTGGACGTCTTCCTGAAGGAGAAGGAGGTACTGGAGTTTTCTCAGTTCAGATGTAGAAACGTTAACGCTGCCGATTAATTCATTAAACATCTCATCACTGAAGAGGAAACGCACGCCACACTGCTTTTTTGTTGTTGTTGTTGTTAATATAAAAAAGGTTTTAGAGTTGTTTAAAGCTGTAAATTGAGATGTTCCTCACTGCAGGAAGAACAGGAGTCGGATCAGAACTGATTCCTAATGTGTTAATGGTCTTACAGAAAACATCACCGTAAATAAATAAATTAATAAATAAATAAATAAATACACCGTCCTAATTGAACGCTTCAACCCTCTTCGTTACAGACCAGACCACTTGAGGAGAGAGATGCACCGGGGAACTTCCTGTCATGGCTTCTCTCAAGGTGATTCACGTCAATTCTGAATCATTTTATCCGACTTAAAACGGCGTATATGTTTTGTATAACGTCACGTCGTGTCTTGTATGTTTTCCTGTTTCGTTTTGTTTCAGGAGGCCGGTGTATGTCCATGAGATATCCGGACGGTTCGATGTCGGAAACCTCGCCTCTTATACAGATTGCGACAGATACTTCAGAGAACAGCTTCAAAATCCAGAGCTTTATTTAATATAGTATTCAAACACAGATTCTTCAGTTGCGCACAGGACTCACGCTCTAATTTGCGATCAGTCTCGTGCATTTTTCCGACGCCTTTTCGTGGCTGTTCTCCAGCTTGGCTATCCGAGAACCGAACTGCATGGCTCTCTTGGGCAGTACGGCAGAAGGTCCGAGTCCGAGCTCTACGGCCGCCAGCCTCAGGAGGAGCTTTTCTCCGAGTCCCCGGGGCCGAGACAGATCTGCTTTCTCCCAAACCGGCAGCGTGTTCAGGAAGCTCACCACGTCCTCGTCCAAGTACGGAAATCTGAGCACGGGAATGAGTTTGTGAACACCTTTACCATGATATTTAAAGTCACTTAGAACTAAAAAAAAAAAACAATAATAAACAATAACTATAAATTCTGATTATAGCGTTTCTGTGTCACATTTGTTACTAAATGGCAAACCTGTTAAGACGTTCTTTTGAAGCCCCTCCGCGAGGACGTGGTTAAGGACGTTACACGTCCGTTCAAAGTTCTCAGGATGATCGGAGCTGAAAACTTACCGGGCCTCTTTACCGTGATCCGCGATGATCCGATCGTCTCGTCCGAGATTCCTGGAGGATATTCTGCCCAGCTCCATATCCAGCTCCTTGACCAGTCCCTGTAGACCTGAGGTTTTAAACCGCACTCGGTGTCTGGAGTAACCGGCTAGCTGCTCGTCTGCCCCGATGCCCGTCAGAACGACCTGCCAATGGACAACAGGTCAAATCATCCGCAGAACTAAATAAAGTGCCCCGTTCTCCGTTCGCCGATTACGGGGTTACCCGGATCGGACCGTTAGCGATTTGACGTGATCCCGCGCGGTACGTTCTTCTACGAGGTCGTTCGAGTTGAAAACGTTTCGCCTTACGTAGTGCCAGTCACAAATCGCTTACATGAAGCACCGATAAAGAAACAAAATATTTTTGCGCCGTGATATTCCGAGAAGCTTGCAAGTTTTCTCAATTTTTCCGCAGGTTCGGTCCGAGACGCGTAGTGTGACGTCATGACGACACTACGCGCGAATCGAAGCGGGGTCAGCCAAAGCCCTCTTCGATTCGCGCGTGTCGAACATGAGTCTCGAGACTAAAAGGTCTCGAACGTCACTGCGAAAGAGCGCGCAGAACAATTTCGTGCGACTGTGGTTTCGCCAATTCGAGTAGTTTTCCACAAAAAAATCTGCAAAATCCTGTACGGACCGATTTATAAACTAATCATACAAATTTTTTGTAACGTTAGTCGCTGATCCAGACCTTCGTAGCTGAGCCGTCGCGAATGTTAGTAGAATACTCCTGTAGAACCACCAAATTAATAATGCCTATGTTATTTACTTCCCATTCCGTGTTATACTCCCATATTATATATATATATAAATCTGGTGTACATCATCTCATCTTATATTTGTTAAGTGACCTACAAAGACCGTGCCCAACACTAACACTGGTGGAAAGTTTCCTACCTTTGCCGTCGAGCTGTGCCGCCTCTCTCGCGTTCCCTCCGATACGAATCCGGTTCCTCTGGCTGCAAACCACACGGCGCATCCGATACTGTCGTCCAGAACGGTGTCTAAAGGATGCACCAGGTGGCAGATGGTCTTCCCTCGCATTTCCCGAAGCTCCTCTTGAGTAACGTTGATCTCGACAAAGTTCCATTTCCGCGAAGGACTGAGCGCTGTGAGTTCCCGTAAACCGTCCCGACCGGTTATTCTGTCCGGAACGTCGAACTTCGGTTGAATCGCGTGCTCTTTTTGACCGTGGCATCCTTTCTTCCCTGACCCCTGCTTCGTCTTCAATTCCTGGAGTTTAAAAGCCACGTTGAGGAGGTCGATGGGTCGGTCCGGAGGTACGTAGCGATCGGCAAGAACAGCCAGGATCATGGAATCGATTCCTCCGGAAAAAAGTATGGCGACCTGCGCTTGATCGGGGTTCGACGTGTGGGGAAGGTGCTGCACCCTCCTGCGTACAGCCTCGCCGAGGACGTCTACAAGACGGCGAGCCATTTCTCGCTTCCCGGTGCTTTTTAGAAGCTCCCTAAGGTCATCCAGTGATGTTCGACCGGAATTACAAGAGTTTGGTTCCGCGTCCATCACGTTCATGTTCATCGGCGGAACCGGGGACGACAGGACCAGTCCAGAATCGTTCATGACGAAGGAGACGGAACTGGGAAGACCTTCCCAGGTGAAGTGAGAATCAAGATGACCCCATGAATAAACCTCAACTTTCAGACTTCCCCGCTGTGACCAGCTCTTCAAGTCCAGTCTGTAAACACCAACCGCTGGTACTTCTAAACAGTTTGAGGAACCGAGATCGGGCGAGCGACGAGACACAGACGTCAGCGTGAAGGAACTCTCGTCCGACCCCCAGCTCCAAAGCAAGCTTCTTCTCCCAAAGAAATCCCTCCCAAACCAGATGCAATGTTCCTCTTTCTGGTAATAGATAATCGCCCACGGACCCTTCACCCGACTCAGGACGGACGACACGTCCGACGGACTTCTGCATGATGACAACTGATCGAGAATAACTTTGGTATCGTTTTCCTCAGGTTCCACCGTCAGACCGCCGAACACCTCCCCGTTCCAGAGGAGGAGGTTCCCGTCGTCGTCTTGCAGAGGCTGTGGAGTCAGACTTCCTCTCATGTGGAGGACGTGAGCGGAGAAAAGGCAACTGTAGTCTGGATCCGAGGACCTTTTCGTGACGTCCTGGCTGCGATCGGGTCCCCGATGACGCAGCCTTTCGTAGACATGATCGTGAAGCGCACACTGAGACGAGGTCAAACTCACCACACAGCAGATCCCACACATTTTCCACACACACACACACACACACACACACTCGCCCAGACTCTACATGTCCTGGTATTCTTTCTTCATTTTGTCCAGATCCCCTGTACAGAAAGAAACATTTTATTCAGCTAAGCTCAACAAAACGGCGTGATATGAGAACAGGATGAAGGGGAAGTCTCACTCTTGCAGGTGCTCAGCATCTCTCCTTTATCGGCGAGGAAGAAGATGTTGCTATTCGGCTGCTGGACGAAGACTTTCTGTCGGAGAGAAAGGAGAAGATAAACTTTAACACTTAAAGTCTAAGACCACATAATGAGAACTTATTTTTGGGAGACAGGAGCGTACGCTCTCACGACCAGACTCCCTGCCCAGGAATAAACCCTTACTCAACCCTATTCGCTAATTAGTTGCCCTAACAGGCTGAAAACACCCATAATGCACCCTGGTGTTTGTAGGTATCATGGTGTACGACACTATTTCAGACACACAGTCCATGACGGATTATATTCACGATTAATTAACCGCTCTTTGCACTTTTTCCCCTCTATTTTGAGTGGAGACTCGTATAACTTTAATTTCATTTGCCTGTAATTTAGAAAATGTAATCTACATCGTGTGCCGGATTTAAATAAATCCCTGACTACAATTTAAATCTGAGATAAGAGCAATGGGGTTAAAGTAAATCTTAGATCGCTGTCGACCTAAAAAAAAAACAAAACCAAAACAACAAAAAAAAAAACAGGATGAAGTTTCAGTGTAGATGCAACTTCTAAACCGGGTTTAACATGTGGTGTAAATTTATACACTTTGCATAAACTTTATTTTAATCCAGATTAAATCTTAATCCCTGAGGAGAGTGTGGGGAAGAATTTAAAAAAAAAAAAAATCAACCCTTACCCTGTTTTTCTTCAGATTTGACAGCTCATCAATCACAACCTTCTGTTCCTTGATCTATAAAAATCATGGAAGTGTAAACATGTGCTAATAGTCTAACTAATAAACAGGAAATTTAGCAATGTTTTTCATCATTTATATTCCACTAACCTGCTTATTTAGCTCGTCTTTGGTAGCGCGCTCTTCGTGAACAAGATTAGTAGACATTTTTTATGTAAATAGAAGAAAAGAAATGTTTAGGAAAGCATCGCCGAAAATGTACAAGCGGAAGTCTTAACAACCGGCGTTAGTATCATGTTTTTTAAAACCCCTAACCGTATTCCGGCAAATCCCTCCTCCTGCTCTACGATTGGCCAAGCACGAAGCCGCTGATTGGATATTGAACATGTTACCCGTGTTCTGATTGGTACGTTTCCGTTTTCTATATTCGTCTAGTAGAGTGGCGCAGGGATGACGTCATTTTGTACCGGAACCCGGAAGTTAGCATCAGGCTAGTTCCTTCGACAAAAACCCAGTAAGATTTTGGATTATCGCAAGTTTACAGATACTAACACGTTTTGTCCATCAAGATAATGTTCACAAATGAACACAACTTTTATAAAGTTTGAAGCCTAAATACAACCCCCAGAAATAAGGATCTAACCGTATGCTATGAACGAACTACACCACGGTCGCTCGACTTCAACGTCACCGTCACCAAGCTTCCGAGAACGTTTCCAAACTTGATTTAAAAACATTTTCCATAATACGGATTTACTCTCTGGATGAATCTTCATCCACATTTTGGATTGTGGGATTGTGAACTAGTTTATCTACAATTTTTCCCCCTAATATCCCCGACAACGTCTGTAGTCCCATTTAGCAACATGTCAGCAACCACCTTTTTCAGTACACGTAAATGCTTTTTTTTTTTTTTAAATCACGAGTTATGATTGGTATATTTTATGTCATAGAATCATACGTGTAAATATTTTGAGCTTGTGTTCACTACAGACCTTATTTCAGGCTTTTAACCAAAAGCCCATTAAAAAAAACAAACCCTAACTTCCGGACGGTGGAACCGGAAGAGCTAAAATGCTAAATCGTTTCCGGGTTTTCGCGTACAAAATTACGTCATCCCTGCGCCACTCTATGTGGAAAGAATTTTTCATCATAACATGCTAATAACTATGCTAATCTATTAGCGCATTTTTTGGCTATAACATAAATATATCAAAGTAAATTATACACTATTAGAGCACAAAAGTCTCTACATTTTAACTGTTAGATTGTTAGTATCGTACTAGAGTTCTTAAAACACGTAGATGCAACACAAATTTCGATTCAAATGAATCAAGTGATTTATTAAGAAGAATCGGTTCGATTCGAGTTCATGAGTTGTGATTCAGTATTGACGTTTCTTTCTAATCGACCCTAAGTTTAATTAATTTTAGTAGTCCTGAGACTTTTTTTTAAATGATTTACCTACACGTCTGAGGGACAGTCTTAATATTCTTGATGGTCCTCACTGATTTACACTGAAATTGTATGTTGTCTGAAAAATACCCAAAACATTTTATTATATGCACAAGCTAGCTAGCTAGTCATAGGTGTCCATATTTTCCAGTTGCCAAGTAACAGTGTTCTAGCTAGATGAGTCAACCTTAACACTAGGTGATACCTTATTCTTCTGTGGTGTTATTTATTTATCTATTTATTTATTTAGAAGAATACTCTTGCCACTCACATATGCAATATTGGATCATTTCCCTCAATAAACAAACGACCAAGTGTAATATTTTTGTCTCCTTTGTTTAATTGGGTTCTCTTTATCTACTTTTAAGACTTGTGTGAAAGTCTGATGATTTTCTGATATATTTATGCACTAATAGAGAAAATTCTAAAGGGTTTACAAACTTTCAAGCACCACTGTATAGTAATGCACTCATCCTAATTAATTATCGCTTCTATCATACACAGGGACTTGTACAGTGGACGCTCCACATGAGCTAAGGCTAATGATAAACAAATTAATAAATTTAAACCCTGTAATTTAGCAAAGAAAAGGTATGACTATTGATATGGTGTAGTTTTCTGTAAGTAGGTGGTTAGCATTTATGGAAGGAGTCTCCAGTGTCAGCGCTTTGTAACAGACAGGTAAACAGAGGTAAAACTTTATTTTTTCTGACTTAAATCTTCAGGACATAGGAGTTTACACTATGTGGTTTCTCTGTAATATTACAAGCTGCATTTTTTTTGTCTTGTCAACTTCAAGAGAGGGAAAAAACAAAGGGAGACTGGTCAAGGAATGACTGTTTATAGCCGCTGTATCGTACATGAATTGTGAAAATTGCGAGTAAACTGTGAGAACAGCTTTAGCTGCCTAGCACATCGCCGCTGAGCCTTTTATACAGAATGTAAGGACATTATAAGGAAATGAGACATCAAGAATGTCAACGTTTTCATTAGAAACATGGTGAACACATGATCGCATTTCGAAGCAACTGTTGCATTAATATTATGTACAGTACATTAGTAAACTCTAGTTTAAGGTGTGTAAGGAGTGATCTGTTTACAGCGGGCACTAGTGGTCACTCTTGGTACTGCAGGGTTTTGGTTAACTACAATTCAACATTGATTTAACTTAGTAAATCATACACGAGCTATCTTTTTCCTGTTTTGTGGTTATTGAAGATGAATTGATTAATAAATCAATCACCAAATATCTGAGGAAAATGTTGACATTCCTGATGCTTTTTTTCTGTATTTGTCCACTGTCATTCTGGCCTTACATTGTAAAGGCCAGAATGACAGTCATTACAGAGCCTCAGTCATTACAGTGTTGCCTAGCAACCACTGTCTCTCAATTTTAACCAGTGAAAAAAAAATGAGTTTCATATAATAGCTTGGATTTATAAGGGTTTATCTGGTTAAAGAGACCATTTTTTGAGATACTAAGCATTAACGTTTTGATATTTGCAGCTTGAAATTTACATTACCGAAATATCGGGACAAAGTGGATTTTGAACAACGACCATTCAGACACATTTAGAAACATATTATTCTGTGAACTCAAATACTTACACGATTTAGCTTTTATTCCCCAAACAAGAAAATTCTGGACGCATTATTATAGATGCCAGATTCTGTATTAGATAGCATGTTTGGATTTAATTTAATCGCACATCATTAAAGTGACACACAATCAGTCGGTCATAAGATGAGCACTTAAATGCAAGTGCTGGATACGTATTTGTTCGCACAGATCCGGACCAGCATTGAGTTTTAATGCTAGTTCTTTCCCAATCCACTATTTTGCAATATTCTACATTCATAAGTAACTCACAATCATATACTGATTCACGGTGTTTGTCTGTGCGGTGCGCTCGATTTTGCTCGGGTTATACTGTGCGCTGTAGTCCTGTTGATCTCAGTGCTTCTTTAAAAGGCTTAGTGGTTGACCACATGGCCCGTGTTTGCTCAAGGGAACCTTCTAATGTCACAAACACACCGGTTTGTTTGGCCTCAGTCGTGGACAGAGTGGCACATGAAGTGTCGATTTCTCCGTTACACACCCGTGTAACATCTCTGTGTTGTTGGATCTCGTCCACGTTCAAGAGGATGCTTCAGTTAAAAGAATGACTAAGCTTTTTTTTTTTTTTTTTAAAAAAAAAAAAAGAGCAGAATTGAAAGTATGAATACACATTGAAAAAAAATGGGAAGAAGACACGTTATACTAGACTGCTCATGTTTAAAATGAACAATCTAAGAGCAATCATATTCGTTCCATTAAATGAAAATATAAAGCAAGTCACATCTAATATCACACGATCAACCAAACCTATCACCTAGACCTAAAGACAAGCCGCTAAAACAAGTCCTCCTGTTGGAGAACAACAGCACGGTCATCCGCCTGAGTAATTTGTTTTCTATTTTTCAGATTTCAGGTGTATTTTTAGTTTTGTGAGCACCGAATGTGGCCACCGTTTTTTTTTTTTATTATTATTTTTATCTAAAACCACAGCCAAAGGTGTCATTGTTTGTAAAGGAAAAACAACAAATATTCATGACCGCTAGAGACAACGAGACACACCAGCGCAGTCATTTCTCTTTGTTGGACAGTATTGCGAAAGGTAACTTCACTAAACCACTAACCACAGGATAAAACCTCCCTCATGTTTCACCCTCAGGCCACCTTACAACATCCTCACAGCAGCATATTATTTTTGAATAAAACGCTGTCAGTATTTCGGTAATTGGAAAATTGCATTACTCTCCCTAATGGGGATGAAAATGCTAAAAATATAATACAGCGTACCAGGTAATGCGGTGTGCTGTTATAGGAAAATAATCAGTGACACAGGGTTACAGTTACCACTCTGAAGGTTATGGAATGAAATCTGCGCCAAACGTATCGAGCGTAACTTTTCAAGAAACGAACAAAAATATGCAACGAGAAAAAAAGAAAAAAAAAAAGAGTCTGAATCTTTTGTTATCAAAGGATTAATAAATCATTCTTTGTTAACAGTTTACGCTTTAAAACTTTTCGTTCACGCTCCGCAAGTTTACGTTCGCCATTCCGGCACAAACCTCTGGTGTGGGCGGGGCTTAACAGCGATTTACTCTCATTTTACTCTCCGTGAGATGCGGATCGACAGCTCCCTGACCTGGAACTAGAGAGTGCAGTGGTGTGATTTTGGGAGAGCGTTCTGTTCTCTGTATAGTTATAGTGTTTGTGCTTTGTAGTGGAACTTACTTACTTACCGAGTCAGTATATTAGTTCGTAATTAATGTTCGAGTTTTGGGTAGTCTTATTTCAACTGGACACTCGAGCTGTCGATCCAAGTCTCACTAGCCAATGAGAGTAAATCGCCGTTAAGCCCCGCCCACACCAGAGGTTTGCGCCAGAATGGCGAACGTATACTCGCGGAGCGTAAACGCAAAGTTTGAAAGCGTGAATTAAAACTCTGGCAGCGAGTTCATAAACCACGATTGGCATAAAAGAAGCTTTTATTTGAAGACGACGTTGAATTTTTGCCCCCGAGTTCACCGTGTTCAGTTTCAGAGCATTTTTCTTTTTCCTCACTGTACATTTTTGTTCGTTTCTTGAAAAGTTACGCGGAATACTTTTGGCACAGATTTAATTCCACAGATGGTGCTAAACAGCACGTTTTATTAGTTGTTCTTATACAGCAGCGTTTTGACCATGATTACTATTTTTAATTTATTAATGAACCCCACGTCGTTCATTTCATCTGTTTATATCCACATTTCATTTTCACGACAGAAGTTTCTTCCTGGTCTCATTTACGTCACAGCAGCTATAAACAGTCGTTCCCTCACCAGCCTCTCGTCATTCTCTCTCTCTCTTGATTAAGTTATTAAGACAAAAGAAAAAGGAGAAGCGGAAACTCCTCTGTCCTGAAGATGTCGGGAAGACTTTAAGTTACAGCTTTACCGCTGACTGTCACGAAGCACTGACGCTGGAGACTCTTTCCATTAAATGTTCAATAAACGTCTCCTTATAGACAACGCCACCGTACCGACGATTACAGATGTGGGCGTACAAGTCCCCGTGAATGAGCTGTTACTATAGAGACAAATATAAACCTGTGATTTGCAGCTGCACTACTGTCACAGCCGTAGTTGTCGAATATTAATCGACACCTTCTGACCAATCAGATTTCAGCATTTGAGAACAGTACTCTGGATTCGAATAGGGAAGCGTTTGGATTTTCGTGGCCGTGCTTAGTCAGTGTATATGATTTTAAAGAAGTGAAGATACACCAAGTACAACTACAGCAATTCAGCTTGATAAATGAGGAAAAGAAACAGGGAAATATCACCGATAGGTACCGTTTCACATGGATCCGTTCGATGGGTTTTATATTAAGCTATTAAAAAGGCATGCTACAGGAACTTCAGGGATTTTTGCTGTTGTTGCTGCTGCTAGTAAAAAACATTCAGTGATCTAATGAGAGGAACGGGTCTGAGCCAAAATATGTAGAAACGGCTGTCTCGGATCCAACATTTCTGCCGTGGCTAGCCATGTGTGTGCCAGAGAACAGAAAAGTTGTTTTAAAGACCAAAGAGAAATGAAAAGATCTGTACGATACACTGATTTTCGTGCGTGAACGTGGAAGACACGATTAGCAAACCGATCACGAGAGCCGAGTGGAAAGGCGCGTTAGTAAAACTACGAGAAAAGACGCTCTCTGTAAACACCCAGGAGGGAACGTCGTGCCAGGATCCGAGTTACGAAGTTCCTAACAGACTGCGTGACTCGATAATCTTATCCTCGGTGCGCGGATAAGAGATTGGGCTCGTATAGGAGTTTGAAATCCTGATGTTAAATCAGATCCTCAAGAACTACTCTACAAACGTGCACATTTTCTGAAGAATGAATTCCATCTTTGAAACAGCAGCCAGAAGTCTGACGATGAGTTACAACTCATGCGTGTGTCTTCTAAATGTGAATGCCGTCATTGTTTTGGAGCACACTAGCTTAAAGATAACCTTAAGACTGAGATATTCGTACTAAAAGCCACAAAAACTGTAACCTGGTACCTTTAATATGGACACTTTTTTTTTCTTCACATTTTTACGTCAGTTTAATACTGACTCTCAACTTCCACTTTAAAAAAAATAATAAAGTTGTTACGATACTCCGTATGTTTACTTTAAGTAATTTTTTTTTAACCTGTGCTTTTTCCATCCCTGTAGAAGTGTTATACACAATTCTAGGCTCTTCACTCAGCATCCATTCTCAAAACCACTGCCACTTTTAACCAACTTAATTATTACTTATACTTTATGCTCCTGTTTGTTTGTCTAATGTGTTATTTTATCGCTTCATTGTTTTATATTCCTTATGCACTTTGGTCAGTGCAAGTTGCTTTAATTGAACTGTCAGAATAAATCATACTTGTCCAAATAGACAGAAATGTGAGAGCACGTAGTTAAAATCTATTTAGTAGTTAGTAGACGTAGTTAAATTCTATTCTCTGTGGCTTTATGTGAAAACACAGAGGGATTTTATTCATTCTTTGAACTATGTCAGGATACAGGACTTTAAAGTACGGGCTTATGTCATTAGAATATAATGCACATTCCTGCGGCTGCCCAGGTCTGAGGTTGAGAAACAATGATCTCACTGAATATGGTACGGTCAGCAACGATGCATTTCTGAGTAATCACATCAAAACAAACAGAAACACGAGGTATGTTTGTTTTTATTTTTTTAATCACAGTATTTTGGCGTACAATTTCAGTTACCCTGTATTACTATAATACGGTGATCTCTAACCCTGTTCCAGGAGATCTGCTAAACTTCTTTATGGAGGCAGGTAATCACGGCTATTATATATCTATCGCACTACTCTTTTCTTTTTTTTTTTTAATAATAATAATAAAAGTACAATAAACCTCGTAACAACCTTCGAAAGAGTGGGTAAACTGATTGTATAAAATTTACATTATACACAATGGTCATTGATAACACGTGATATGAACAGACTTATTCGTAAATCGTTCACAAGGATCTTTTAAGAAATGGGGTAAATTCAGGTTAGTCAGGAGAACAATTTAACAATCCTAGGTGTAAGGAGACTCGTATATCGTTGAAGTGTAACTGTCGAAGAGTGACTGATTTTATATAAGAAGGACACCTTCAAGTTTAAACCACTTAGTTGTTTCAAAGTAAGCAGGGCCAAAGCAAATCCATAAATGAACACAAATACAAACTAGCTGTTGAGTTAGGACAAAAAGTAATGGCACCCGATCAAAGGAGGAAGCGTTAACGTGTGTCTGTAGTAGCCGGTGCGCTGTAGTGGCTGAGCTGCATTACTGGACGATTTAGTGCAGGCCGCACCTAGGAGGCGCTCTTTCACCGTTTAATCACCATTTTTTGTTTTCAAATCTCTGTGAGCTCTGCCTTTCGCGGAGTTTTGTGAGCATGAACACGTCTGGCCTTTTACGCCCGATTGTCGTTTATCGACATACCCAAGAGTACGAAGGAAATCAGTAAATCTCGACTTTTTATGTTTTACGTTATGTTTTTGGGTCGTCCGGGCGTCCGTCCGTCGACCTGCGATTCCATCTGAGATTCTCTTTAGCGCGATATCTCAAGAACGAACGGTTTGTCGGATTTATATGCAACTGTCATCGTAGCCAGCAGATGAATGGATTCGACATCAGAAGCGATTCAAATAGGGTCAAGGTCGCAGCAAGATCAAATGTCTGAAAGAGTTTTTTTCTTCAATAGCTTCCTTCCTTTGCAATTTAAACGTACAAATTTGCACCGAGAACGATTAGATTTCCTCCCAAAAAAAAATACAACAAAAAAACAATGGTGACAAAATATATTTGAAATAAACGCAGACATGTAAACGTTGTCCTTCATCACCACAGAGCTTTCAACATAACAGATTGTTTCCGTGCACAAGTCAGGTAATAGATATGTGTGTGTAAGCACAACAGGAAATTTTAAGTCTGTAACGTTAAAGAAACGGTGCCTATACTTAATATTAAAATAGTGTCCATAGTGTTTAGGCTGGAAAAATGACCTCTTTGTCCGTGATATTGATTTCTATTCATTTCGTGAAGGGTGCCAATAATTATGGCGTTCACAAGGCCTCTTTATGGCCCCAGACCTCTAATATGAACACCTACAAAGCGTTTAAAGTTTTCTTAAATCGAATTATTGTGCAAAAAAATAAGCATAGCGCTAGGAAACAAGACAATGACAGAGCGCGTCCCCCGCCCCCCTTCTGACAAAGCATACCTTGGTAAACAAAGCACACTGCAGAGCGCGCGATCTGATTGGCTGGTGTTGCGTCACGTGTCGAGCCCGTGCGCCGTGCGCGTTCATAAAGCGCGTCGGCGGCGCGCATAAGAGTAAAAGCTTTTCGAGGGGCTCCCGTGGTATATCGGGAATTCTTTAATTCGCCTTTTTTCAGGCAATAAAACCTCGAACAAGAGGTTTTATTTCTTTCCGACTTCAGCTACAGTGATAGCTAAGTTTGGAAAGGAGAGGAAAGGTAGACGTAGACGGGCTTTTTTTTGCAAGAGATTAAGGTTTTATGTTGTATGTTTTGCTGCGAATTGACAACCGCTACGAAGGAATATACATATATTTTTTTATTTCTTTCATTGCACAAAAAAAAACTATAAAGTGAAGTCGAAATGAAAGGCTCAACATCTAAAAAGGGCTGTTGTGGTAAGTGCGTTTAGATAAAATACAACCGACATAAAAGTCAATAACAAGTGTTGACGTATACTGGGCTTTCTCTTTCCTTTTTCATTTATTTAAATTGGTATATTTTTTCTTTCTTTCCAGATTCTACGCGTGACTTTTTCAATTCTGCGAAGTTTCTCATCTATGTCGGACATGCTTTATCAACCTGGGTGAGTTTATTGTAATTTTAACTATAAATAACAATGTATGCGAATAACACATTAATTATGCATGCATATAATTATGCATATAAGTCATTAATTATGCATGCATATAATTATGCACATTAATTGTGCGTGTTTTACATTTGCAGATATTTATCTTCTCGGTATATGTACACGCAAAAAGCATACATGCATGGTTATGAGTTGTTTTTCATCATTTTATATTTATAAACAAAAAGAATGCATTATTTAAAAAATATATATTGATTTTATTTATAAAATATGGATACTGTTATAAAATGTAACCAAACTTTTTTTTTTTTGTGTGTGTGTGTTGTTATAAAAGTATATCTGAGGTGTTAAGTTACTGTGATTGTGAGGAATACATTTTTATTTTCATGCAGCCTGAGCAGGTCTCGGTATTAATTATATGTAAGAAATCGTAGTGATTATTTTGTGCTGTAATATTCCCTCATTGGCAACGCGCCAACAAATTAGTGGCGCATTTTATTATTAATATAGCATTAATTAATTAATTAGAAACGTGAGGATTTCCTGAAATGAAAGATGGGGAAAATGAAACAATTAGGCAAAAAAAAAAAAAAAAAAATAACGTAAATAAATTTGATAGTTATTCATAATGGAGATCTAGAAGTATTGGCACCCCATGAGTTTGTGTGTGTGTACATTGCTGTTGTTTTGTCTTGCAGGGGGACCGCATGTGGAACTTTGCCGTGGCTGTGTTTCTGGTCGAGCTGTACGGAAACAGTTTGCTCCTGACCGCTGTGTACGGCTTGGTGATGGCGGGATCGGTGCTGCTGCTTGGGGCCATCATTGGGGACTGGGTGGACAAAAACCCTCGACTCAAAGGTAAAAGTTCCTCTTGTTTACTGTTCTATTGTGTGCATACACTCCAGCTCTGGAATAATAAGCAGCATGTCATTTGTATCTAATATCCAATCCTACAGTAATTACAGACTTTACGGTTTCAAGCTGTTGATTTGTGTTTGTTGTCAGTGGCCCAGACGTCTCTGCTCGTCCAGAACTGTTCAGTTATCGTGTGTGGTGTCCTGCTGATGCTGGTGTTCCACTTTAAAGAATCACTCACACACCTCTATAACGGATGGCTGCTGGTGAGTGTTTGATTAATTCTGGTTTAAAGTGGTAGTAGGTTCAGTACTGTAGTTCTTGCCATATACAGGTTATGTATGATTTTAAAAATATAGTAAGAGCTCCCTTTGGTTAAAATTCAAGGTTTGTATAGATTTTGGGGTTTTAGTATTTTTATTTGTATTTTTATTTAGCTACAGTTTCGGGTTTTAGTAGTTTTTTAGCTACAGTTTTCTGCAGTTTGGTAGTTTTTTAGTTAATTTTCTGGGTTTTAGTAGTTTTTTAGTTAGTTTTCTGGGTTTTAGTAGTTTTTTAGTTAATTTTCTGGGTTGTAGTAGGTTTTTTTAGCTACAGTTTTTGGGGTTCTAGTAGTTTTTTTTAGCTAAAAATTGTTACAGTTTTCGGTCTTAATTTATTAACTACAGTTGTCAGGGTTTTAGCAGTTTTTAGCAACAGTTTTGTACAGCTTTTAAAACAGTATAATAAAATTTTGGTGCATTTCTGTAAATCTTTAGGTGAAACAAACCTCAGTAAATTGATGAATAACTTGTGTTGACTAACTTGGTTACTGATGGTTTATTAAACCTAAAGTTCATGATTTTTAATGTTAAAGCATCGCCGAAATTCGATGTTATGCTGTTAAAGTTGTATGGACTTAGGACTCTGTGTCTTTGTAATCTATAGTACTCTGTATTTTATATTTACCCTTTCGAGGATACAGTTAAATGCAAAGTTCAGAAACAAAAAAAGACCCGTTCCTTCTTTTTAAACTACACAGGAGTTAAAATGACTGCTTAAAGAAAGTCAGTTTCTTGTAGACGAGTTTATAGGTTAAAGGGCAAGTAGCAGCTCTCTTTCACCTGGAAACGATAAGGGAACACAAGGGATTCTGGGTCACTGACACCTTATCTTTACATAAAGGAACTGCTAGTGTTATGTCCAGCCCTTTTTTATCCCCTTATATTCTTTGCTTGTTAATTAGTTATTCTTATAAAAGCATAACTATGGTAACGGCAGTGATATGGGTGTGAGGAATGTTCCGAGAGTTGAACGGGGTTAAAGCCGAGGTTGGGGAGGGACTCGTCACTGAGCTGTCAGCAAAAAACAGGTGCCTCGACGTGTGCAAACGAGGCGTGTTTTAGAGCTGGTATTAGCACACGTCCCTGTATTACACAGCTGTAACCTGACAACACAGCTAAAAAAAAAAAAGAAACAGAGACTTGTTTCTGACTGTAAACCGGGCTGTGAAGGGTTAACATACCGCAGATAGCGCGTGTCCTTTTAGATAAATGAGGTTGCTGTTTTTCTGGTCTGCGCCTGAATGTAGGCATTTATCCACATTCTAACCTTAGTATTATTATTAATGATGATCTTTAGAGCAGACAAAGTCAAATTTCGACTGAAAAGGTGTCTCACTGCCTGTGCAAGATTAACCTATCTGGTCACGTGACAACCTCCCACGTTACTCAGCTTATTCATTTAGATATTCCTCACGAGTGCAGGGTGTTTTTGGGGTTTAACAATACAGTATCTGGCTCAGTGGTGGTCATGCTACATTGACGGATGGGGTAGAGAGGTGCCAATACTTTGTACAGAGCAACAGCTGGACTCCAGTGTGTAAATGTACACCTACAAAGTGAGCTATATGTTAGCGGGACGTGTAAAATGGTAAAGGAGTGTATATACTGAAGTAAGAAACTCGAAATGTACAGTGTGTTGTTTTATTAGATGAGTTGGAACTTGTGTTGCTTTATCAAACTCCAGTGTGACGTGTTCTTCATAAATTTGGCAGTATTTTTTAAAAAATAAATAAATAATAATAATAATGTTGAATGTGTGTTGGCTGCTGTCGATGTGCACAGATGTGTCACACTTTTGCCGCCGTCGTTGTTGTTGTTTTACAGACGTTTTGCTACATTATGGTCATCAGCATCGCTAACATTGCGAACCTGGCCAGCACTGCCATGTCCATCACCATTCAGAGGGACTGGGTGGTGGTGGTGGCTGGAGATGACCGCAGCAGCCTGGCAGGTCAGACATCAACACGGTTTCTCTACACATTCTCCGTCATCCATGCTACACAAACACTCTTTTTAGTATTGTAGTGTCACTTGAGCGACGATGTGTGTTATAACTTTTCATTTATTGAAGAAGGGGACGCGAGATACGTTTGTAGTTAGGTTTAATGTTGTGGAACGTCCGCAGAATGTTAGTTCCTGTTCTTACTTGCGTTATAACAGCTCCCAGCGTCCCATATTTTTCATGAAAAACGGACTTTAAACGCTTAATAAACCCAGAAAGTAATCTGATCGCCATCATCTGCAACCGTCAGACTGCTTATAGCTTTATAAAATCTCAGGGTAATTACATCAAGTTCACCTGCGGCATGTTAATTACTTTCTTTGAGCGTCATAAACCTGCTGATCCGCTGGAATTTACGGCTGCATTTTAACAGGGTCACACAGACAGCACGTTAAAAAACAGGAAACGCCGAATTCGGAATCGTAATCGGAAATTTAATTCACCAGAGGAAATAAGGGTTATAAAAAGTTATAGAATAACTTATCATTGGAGTTTATTTTTCCTGATACAGCATGACACGGTGTTTTATTTCAACTGACTGACACGAACCCGATCTTTTTGTCGAGTTTAAATTTGATAAAATAACTCTAAACCGAAAGTTTAGACTCCATTTTCTCCGCTTGCTTCTTTAAGCAACGAGTGAGAAATAATTTTTTTTTCGATTCACTTCCTGTTCTAGACATGAACGCCACGGTGAGAATCATCGACCAGCTGACCAACATCCTGGCCCCGATGCTGGTGGGACAGATCATGGCGTTCGGTTCCCATTTCATGGGCTGTGGTTTCATCTCGGGCTGGAACCTCTGCTCCATGTGTCTGGAGTACTTCATCCTGTGGAAGGTGTACCAGAAAACGCCAGCGCTGACCATCAAGGCAGGACAGAAAGACTTCGGGAACCAAGAGATGAAGCAGCTGAACGTTCAAAGAGGTGAGAATTTTATAGGAGAGGCACAGTTTCACGAAAGACGTTTTTTTTTTTTTTTTACCATTTTATCATTTCATACACTTTCTCTTGTGACTTTCTCTCAGAACTGGAGAACAGCGAAGGCCTGGCTGAAGGTTCACAGCTGATGAACGAGAGTGCTGCGGGGAAGTCGGAGGAGAGTACAGAGGAGAAGAAGAGCTGCTGTTATCAGATGTCCGAACCCCTGCGCACTTTCCGTGACGGCTGGGTCGCCTACTACAACCAGTCCATCTTCTTCGCCGGCATGTCGCTAGCCTTCCTGTACATGACCGTCCTGGGCTTCGACTGCATCACCACAGGTTACGCCTACACGCAGGGCCTGAACGGCTCCATCCTCAGCATGCTCATGGGAGCCTCGGCCGTGTCGGGTATCTGCG
Source organism: Ictalurus furcatus (assembly GCF_023375685.1). NCBI lineage: Eukaryota > Metazoa > Chordata > Actinopteri > Siluriformes > Ictaluridae > Ictalurus > Ictalurus furcatus. Next base: position 1,928,098 of record NC_071260.1, on the reverse strand, counting down.
GCACCGTGGCCTTCACCTGGGTGCGCAAGAAGTGCGGCCTCATCCGCACCGGTTTCCTCGCCGGCGTGGCTCAGCTGTCCTGCCTCTTGCTCTGTGTCGTGTCCGTCTTCGTTCCCGGAAGCCCCTTCGACCTGAGCGTCTCTCCCTTCCAGAGCATGATAAGCCATCTTCTGGGGGACAACGTGCCGCTGCCCGAGGCTCCCACCATGGCCAGCAGGATCACCGAAGCCCAGGCGGCGCTCAACATCTCCACCATGCAGGCCGAGGAAGTCCCGTATGTCGAGTCCTATCTGTCCGTCAGTCTTCTCTTCGCTGGAGTTATTGCTGCTAGAGTGGGTACGTAGACGTGTTTCATTTAAATCAAATACACGAGCTGACTTCCCCCCCCACCACCCCAAACACTAGTGCGAAAGGTTGGATAACATGAAGATGAATTATACCAAGCCTGGGTGTTCAGTTCATTCAAATATTTATTCTGGTCGGTTGCTATTTTCATTTAAGGACAGAACACATTAGTTAACGTCACTATTAATGATGTAGACATGTGATTTGAGCTCATTTAGATAAAAATGAGATAAAAACCACAATGCATCATTAAAGAACACGGTTACATTAACCGCACTAGAAGTATGCTGAATGCGTGTGCTTTGAACACCTTTTAATTAATAACTTTTTTTCCCCTTTAAAAAGGCGTTTTCCCCTAAAAACAAACAAACGCAGCTCGTCATGTCTGAACCCCTGCAAAAAAAACCGTAAACTCCCCTGAAAAGCTACAGCTTTACCTCTGACTGTTAGAAAGCGCCGACGCCGGAGACTCCTTCCATAAACGTCAAATAAGCGTCCCCTGCTTACTTTAAGAAAACATCTCTCCATCAACACTTTTGTGCAGCATCCGTCGTACATATGAGCCGTTACTATAGAAACGATGATGTATGGCATTTAATATCAGATCCAAAGAATCTACATGCGTAGTCGAGGTGTTTTACTGGATCACTGGGTTAACGGAAAAAGAGAAACAGTAGTCAGCTGTCGGTGTGACACAGGAGCTGTAAAGTCAACCTTTGAGGCCAATCATCAATCGTGTTCATGTGGCAGCCATCAGCTGACTCGTTATTTCCTCCGCTCTCTCTCTCAGGTCTTTGGTCTTTCGACTTGACCGTGACCCAGCTCATCCAGGAGAATGTTGCCGAGGTGGAGCGAGGGATCGTCAACGGCGTCCAGAACTCCATGAACTACCTCTTGGACCTGCTGCACTTCATCATGGTCATCCTGGCGCCCAACCCCGAAGCTTTCGGTCTGCTCGTCATCATCTCCGTCTCCTTCGTCGCCATGGGTCACATGATGTACTTCAGGTTCGCCTTCAGGAGCCTCGGGACTCGGCTGTTCCTCTGCTGTTCGCCCGAGCAGAAAACGGACGCCGACTCTCCCTCACTCCCGTCCGTGTAAGCCGTTTAGAGGGACGCTGATCCCTGCCACGACGACGTGTATTACTCTGAAACGCTGCGCGATCGTACTAACCACGCTTGCACAGCCAGTGTATCTACTCATACTCATAGTTAGCACCGTTCACCTCCGAGGTGCCGCAGTAAGGACGCAAAGAGAAAAAAAAACCAAACGCCATCACTCTTCAGTTCCCTTTACCGTGCTGCATGTGACCTGTATTTATTCAGCTTAGCTAGTGCATGCTTAATTCAGTACTATTTTAGCAGTGTATTGTTACTTAACGATTCATTTCTCGTTATCGTTTTTTTCCCCCTCTCGCAATTCAGGGGTAAAGAGCCACATTCAGGAATGCATACGAGCTACAATCTGACATTACGTCTGATCTATAGTCATTTTTGACATATTTGTCAGCTTTGGTGGTGCTAATGTGTTACTGCAAAAGCTATGCACTCACATGGTTTTTTTTTTTTTTTTTTTTTTTAATAAATCCGAAGTGGAACTAAAAATTGCTTCAGGAGGAAGGAGTGAGGGGAAAACATCCGTCTGCCTTTATTATACATTCCAGGAGTTATGTGAATATAATATAATACAATATATTAAATAGGCATTTCTACTTTTTAAACAATCCAATGGCAACTTGACTTCAGAGTTTTTGTTTTTTTTACTTCACTCAAAGCATTGCATTAAACTGCGAAATATTATATTATAGTATACATGTTAAAATAGTGATTTCTGCTTTTTTAAGTCTGTTGTACATGGCAACCTCGATAGCAACTTATCAAGGGTTTTTTTTTTTTGTTGCCCATTTTAATTGATCTCAATCAGAGAAAATTGGCCCAGTGTGTGAACCTGCACGTTCAAATCAACACGACGCCCTTTGATTTTAAATTTAAATAGCACAAAATAAATACAAAAGATTTTTCTTTCTTACCAACCCACCACCACCCATCCACCATTTTTTCCAAACACGAGCACTTTACGTGATTAAGACATAAGCGCATCAATGCACATTCAGGTCTGTTTAACATTTTGCACAATTTCCCGCCGTAGCAGAGTACCAGCTGCACAAATCCAGCTTTAACGATCCGCCGAAGAAGAAGAAGGAAAAGAAAACGTCAGCTTTTACAAGGGAATAAAATCTCAGGCTCGGTCCAGAATTCATTGGTCTTGCTCAAGTACAAAGTAAACACGGCATATTTATTATTTCAGTGTGGGTTTCGAGGGACGTGTCTAACGACCTGCCAAACCAGAAAGTGCAGACGGCAGAGACGCTTTTCTGTGGGGCGTTTGTGTGTAATAACGGAGGTTAGAGAGGAGCACGGGTCAGCTGTAGAGGACGTCTGGTGTTCTTCAGCTGAACGCTGAGTCAGCGCTGAAGACTGCCGAAGGGCAGCTGGTCTCCGTGTGCACACGCAGGTGTTAACAAATGGCGATAGTTCTTTTTATTTTTACGTTTTCGCCCCAGAAATACGAGCACATAGCCAGCAACGGGACACTGTTAAAGATTATATTCTTCTTTCAGGACTAGATTAGATTCTTCTGTATTTACGACTCTGCTGAATGTTTGTGACAAAATATGATGTCTCTATCTTTGATATTTTTTTTTTTTTGTGTACATCTGTAAAGTGTTTTTATATATATACATATACACGCATACATATAAAAAAATATAAATATATGTTCTAGTGTAGTGTTCTAGTTAATCCTCATAGTATTGTAGCGTTGTAATGAAACATCACTGTAACGTGCTGTACGACACACAGAATCCACAGACATGTGACAACAGAGACACTCCACTCTGATGGAGGAACAGCAAACAGCTCGGGAGTCATGTGTTTCACATACTTGCTTTAAAAATTTGCAATAAAGACTTTTTTTTTTTTACCCATGCACAGCGACGGTGTGTTTTCTGCCAGCATACAAAAACTAAAGAGCTGATCTTGCGAAAGTTTCCCCCTGGCTTGTGTCCACCATTCGTTGTTCAGGGTCACATTCCTGCTCTCATTCATTCAAACTGGCCTCTCACTGTGAAAGAAGCCAAAGCATTAAAGCGACAGTTTAGCGCCAAAAATAAGGGAGTTCACCATGTTCCCTGTTTACTCGGACGCTCTCAAGATGATTTTGTTGAACGTTTCGGATTGTCGTCCTGAACGCCCCACGGTTCGTTTTAACGTCTGAGAAATAAAATATCCTTGAATTCCGGGGTATATATATATGTGTGTGTGTGTGTGTGTGTATAGGGGTGTCACAATACCAAAAATCTAGTAGTCGGTAATGATACCAAAGTCGATACCACTGTGTGGTATAAAATTGATTTTTAAAAATAATGTTCTCCTGGAGGACATCCTCCTCTGGCTGATACTCGCAGAGAGAGAGAGAGACAGAGAGACACACAGAGAGAGATTTTAGTTTTCACTGTCTGACAATGATTAATAAAACAATGGAGGCTACAAAGTGCACTTCTAATCGCGCATGCGCACACGCGCACCCCTTATGCTCTGGTATAAAAGTAACATTAATAAATAATTTAATAAAAATCCCTGGGCTTCGAACTGAGATTTGGGTTGAGCTTTAAGAAGAAAAAATTAAAAATAAAAAAAAAAAGGAAGAAAAAAAAAATTAACGAAAAAGAAGGCAGCCTTATAATTAAATAAAAATATAATAAATAATGATTTAAAAAGAAACTGACGAACAAAAAAAAATTCAGTGATATGGTGGCAGGCTGAAAAAGGTTTATTTAAAGCATGAACATGTGAATAATTATTAGTGACATTACTACATGTATCTGACAGGACCCGGGCTGAATGGCGGTGCATGGTGGACCATTAGGAGGTAGTTTATAACACTGCAATGCGTTAGCGTCGTTACCAACTAACCCGCTATCGCTAACATTACACGGAGCATAACGTTAGCTGGTTTCACGCCACAATGCAGCTGCCTCAAACAAATATAATACAGGACCGTCTTTAAGGAGTGTCGCCAAATTCCAGGCGTTTCCCCGATTTGTTTGAAATGAACGCTAGCATCGGTTATGTCTGTCGTCATCCGCCTCGAATGTGAAGTATTCACATGTTTGACACTTACCACCTTTTCTCTCAACGAGTCGAGGCGGAGCTAAACTTGTCGCCGTGGCCGTCGCCATCTTCTGTAGTTGTTTCCCGTGTGCTTGTAAGCGTTCTTCTTCTTCTTTACCACTTGTGGATTAAAACACTAAACGACTTAAACACTTACGCGCTGCCCCCTACAGTTCCGGAGGACTTGCAACCACGGTACCTACATTACTCATAGTACCTACCCTACTGCAGAAAAACAATACGTTTTAAGAATGTTGGTTCCTATGACATCCCTTTTATCTATCTATCTATCTATCTATATATATAAAAAATACACACACACATATATATATACATATATATAAATATAAATGTATATAATGTATGTATATATGTATATATACATATATACACATACATACATATGTGTGTGTGTGTATATATATATATATATATATATATATATATACACACACACATATATATACACAAATATACATACGTATACACATTATATACATATATATATATGTATGTATATATATATGTATGTATATATATATATATATATATATATATATATATATATGGCAGCCATATACATACATATGTGTGTGTGTGTGTGTGTGTGTGTGTGTGTGTATATATATATATATATATATATATATATATATATATATAAAACGTCGTAGATGGGAAAAAAACTCGATTTGATGACCACTAGACTCTGTTTTACCCATATTTGTAATATTCGTTTAGACAGGCCAGCAGTGGTCTTTGTTTTTCTTTGTTTTTATGCTGCAGAGGAAGGTATCATCATTTCAAGGTCCACTCACATGAGCTTAATCTTGAGATAAACATAATGAGATAAGATAAACACACTAATTGTCTTTCTCCATATAATTTCTCAATGACGTGACCTGGAAAAAGTGATCATTACGGTCTGTTCAGCCATAAAATAAAGGGTTTATTAGATTAAATAAAACGCTGGGATTACAGGAAGTAGCATGAACAGGAAGTATAGCATGAACATGAGGGTTTATTAAAAGAACCTGTTTTATTGACGTAAGTATGAAATTGAAATTCTGCTCTTTTGACCATGAATCTTTGTTCCAAGAAACCTTAGGGCAATGATGATGAACCTTCCTTTTATAATCCGCAATAAAATGGTGACAAGGATCCTCAGTGGGGACAGAAAACTGTTCGAATTCAAATGATTTGCTTTCTTTAAATTGAACACAAAGCCACAGAATGTAAACAAACAAGGTTAAATGGACTGTGATGGAAATTCTGGCTATTTTTTGGCTCACAAAAGGCTCATACCCGTTTTGTCCAAAATTCGACAACGTTGAGATATTTTGTCCTGTGAGAACAGGACAAAATGATGACACAGTCACAGGTTATTTATTCATTTTTTAATTAACGAATGCAAATGAATCAAATGTCACTAGGACCCTTGCCAGATAAAGCTCTTATTAAAGATGAATGCAATCATACTAATCAACAGCTCAGCTGTTGGAGAGGTTTCCATGGAAATATTTGGGTAAATCAGACTGCAAGTGTCATGGCGTTACCTACAACAGCAGCAAATAATAACAACGAGGGGAAAAAAAGTCCATATTATGTGAAGTGGCTGAAAAACACGTCTGACACGTCTCTAACGATAATTCAGCAACCTAAATTCCAAGTCTACTGTACTCGTACAAAGTTCACAGCTGGAACTGGTTCAAGATGAACTCCATGAATCCCTGAAGGGGCAAAAACATGAGAAGTGCCACACAGCAGTGACTCTGCCTCGGTTTATGTAACGTGATGTTCGAGTCCCAGCTGTGTCTCGTAACTAAAACGTCCTAGCCTTTAAAAAAAATTCACAAATTACAGCCGAGCACTACACGACAACAGTTCCAGGTGTTTCATCTGTAACAACATGGCGGCAACAAATGCACGCTTCCTCATGCTCCTATAACGCCAGTATACGCCATTATGTCTTAGGGGAAAGTCACTAATCTGCATATTCTTTGTTGTATAATTTGCATATTCGCTAAACGATTTCTAACCTGATTTTGTCTTCTTTAGTCGTGTTTAGACACGACGAAAAGAAGGAAGTTTTTCTGAAGAAAAAATTTTCAGAATCAGAATAGATTCTAATATTTCTCATAAAAGAAGTCATATTTGGTCTACTAACTACTTGTGTACAGTATTTACAAAATAGTACAATTTCTAGAAAGAGCACAGATTTAGACTGGAACTATACACGAAGGAAATGGTTATGTGGTGGAATAACTAGCTTGTAAAACAAAGAACAAAGTAGTGTGTAGGTGGGACAAACCGTGATTGGTTGTCGGGAACAATGGTGATTAGTGAGTGATCAATAAGGTGAAGAAGTTGGGTTTTTTTTAGGTTATTGGTGCGTTTTTAGAACGAGTCACTCTTTGAGGTCATCAAAGTGTCAGTGAACAAACCGGCATGTTTGGATGAACATTGAGAGCTCGCTGGCCTATACGAGCGGTTTTTGTTTGTAGTTGTTGGTAGCATAATTTAAATTAAATATTAATCATTAAATATGATTTAGTCAAAAGTGTACTGTATGCATACTGTGTATTGAGAGGGTCAGATATCAGGGAAAACTGAAATGAATCAATGCTGATTTAACAAAAAGGTAGGTTTTGAACACCAAATGTTAAGACATTGCTAAATCTAAGATGTCACCAAGGCTGGCTGCCTCGGTTGGGTGCTCTGTTTGTCTTTTTCACTGCCACGCTGATTCACTCAATTACACAAGAGACAAAGATTCTGTTTACATTCCACCACAAATCTGTATGAGAGGCTCTTCCTCTTCTTAGGAACTGCCCAAGTGTATGGAGCAGAAGTACCCAGCCTCTCACCTCATCATCTTGGGGGACTTTAACCGAGCAAATCGCAACAATTACAGGCAATATATAGTATATAAATGTGTCGCACCAGGGAAAAGTCCAATCTAGACCATTGCTACACTGTTTTAAAAGAATGCTGACTGCTCCCCACCCCCCCAGGTCCAGGTCACTCTGACTGCTATCTAGTGGATTGTCCTGTTCCCACCTGTAAGCAGAAATCTGCTAAGCCTGTAGTCACAGAGATGGACTATGAAGTATAAGTTGGAATTACAGGAGAGCTTCGCCTGCATGGACTGGATTGTGTTTGAAACTGTAGCTGATGTAGAGGAGCTCACTCTCTCTGTGAGAACATACGTCAGCTTTTACAAGAACATGCATGTCCCCATGAGAATGTGAAGAAAATTCAACAATGACAAACCAAACCATGGTTCACTGCAAAACTTACATAAGGCAGGAAAAGCAAGAGACCTGCAGAAGGGAATACAGGATCTGCTACAACACTGGCAAAGGAAATCAGAGTAGCCAAAAGCACTTCCTTCCTTCCTCTTTATAGAATGAAGGAAGGTTCCAGGATCCGATAAGTTTTCGCCCTCCTGTCTGAAAGTCAAGAGCAGATCACACAACCAACCATCTCAATACCACCCCCCCCCCCCAAACCAAAAAAACAAAACAAACAAACAAACAAACAAACCCAGCAGCAAAGTAAAGAATGAAAACCGAATTGAATGAATTGCTCTGATGTCCGTGAGGGAAGCACGGGTGAAGCTGGGCGAAATCACATCCAGCACTCTCAGCACTGGCACTCCCAATGGCGTGTGCTCTTCCCCATCTACACCAATGTCTGCACCTCTGCCGACTCCTCCGTCAAGATCCTGAAATTTGCAGACTACATGACTGTCATCGGCCTCATCCACGACGAGTCTGCATACACACAGGCGGTTAGCCGGCTTACGCTCTGGTGCAGTCGCAACGACCTTGAGTGGAACACCCTCCAAATGGTGGACTTCAGGAAGAACCCACCATCACGATCCTCCTTCACCGTTCTCAACGACACTGTGTCGGTCACGGAATCCTGAAGTTTTCTCAGAATCACCGTCTGCCAGGAAGTGGGAAACCAACGTAGTTTCCATTGTAAAGGTGGCGCAACAAATGATGTACATCTCGCACCAGCTGAGGAATTGCTGCACCAACTCTGCAGAGCTGTCTTTGAGTCTATCCTCTACACATCCACCACGGTCTGGTTGTAGTTTCCATCGTAAAGTACCATCGGTTCTTTAGTTAGTTCAGACTAAGAAAGATAATCAAGACAGCTAAGTGGATCATCTGCACCAACCCGGCCTCCCTCCAGAACCTTCACTTGTCCAAGATATTCACAGAGGAACCTTTCTACCCTTTACACAGCCTGCTCAAGCTTGTCCTCTCTGGCATGCGCTCAGACATCCGGACACAAGAACAGAATTTTCCACTAGCTGTCAACGCTTCGACGCACTCACCTTAATCAAGGGCCTTAATGTTCTCTTCAGTCTCACTTACCCTGTGCTGTGCAACATTTGATCTCTATGTAATACTTGAACTTTTTAGCAATACTAATAGCAACTACTGAACCACCACTTGCTGATATTTTACCTTCCTCATGTTGTGAAGTATAAACACAGGATAAAGTAGTAAATTATGTCCACTTATGACCGCAACTGCACATAAGAGGCACGAGTTTACCTTGCAGAATCTGCAAAATGTTAATAATCGAAAAAATATACATTTAATAATTGACACCGATCATCCTGTTCAAAAGTTTACACCCCACTATATCATGTTCTCTTCTTGAGCATCAGTGAACGTTTGCGACGTTTGTAATAGTCGCGTACGAGTCCCTCGGTCGTCCTCGGTGTGACGAGACGCATCTCGACATCATATAGACGCTGTTGGAATGGGGTCAATTATGCAGAAGATGCTGGAAAAGCAGAGAATGTGCAGGACCTGGAGGATTTTTTTTTTTTGAAGAACAGTGGGTGGTTAAACTGCTCAGGACAAACAAGGGACAGTAAACTTTTGAACCGGTTCATTTGTATCTTGAGGACTATATGTAAACATATGTTATGTGAAATAGCTCATTCTGGGCAGTACTAAATAAACAATGCATTTATCATCCCTCTTTTAAAAAAAAAACAAAACAAAACAGGACAGTGGTGCCTCAACGGTTGAGGCTCTGGGTTACTGATCAGAAGGTCGGGGGTTCAAGCCCCAGCACCACCAAGCTGCCACTATTTGGCCCTTGAGGAAGGCCCTTAACCCAGAGAGAGCAGATAGCTCCAGGGTGCCGTAACATGGTGCTCTGACCCCAAATTCCTAACAAGCTGGGATATGTTGTAATGTTTATGTGAGAAATAAAGGCTTCTTCTGAACAGTTTAAATAGATTCTATGTAACACAATGTTATTTTGTTAAGCAACTGATAGAGTAAGATTTCATGGGAAAAAATAATCACACACATTTAAGGAAAAGAACTTCAATCAACAGTGCAAGCTTTTTGCCTGTTTATAAAAAACAACAACAACAAAAAAAACACAACACCTGGCAATGAGCCAAAACAGTCAATTCTTATCAGTGAACTGAGCCACATTATATGACTCACTGAAACGAGCCATAGTTCTAGCATAAAAAGTTGTGGCCACCCAAGATTGTGCAGTGACTCAGCTATTTTTTCTCTCTCTTTTTTTTTTGTCTAAGACCTTGAACTCGATGAACTCGGCTGAGAAAGGGAAATTAGAAAACGTGAGCGTTTAAGGAACTGGAAGAGATTACGAAAGAACCGAATAAACATTTTTGGTACCAAAAAAAAAAAAAAAGGCTTTAAACATGGCTAATTTTGAAACACAATAGACAAGCTCAAATCTTCATTTTTCACAAACATGTTGGTGCAATTCACATAATCCAGACCACATTTCATACAATGTCCTCCTTTGTTCCTTTATATTTTTACGGTAACATCTAACTGGATAAAACTGGCTCCAGAACATCCGATAAAACGGCCACAGATTTCACCCAGCTAAACCCACGTTTATGATCATGAGTTCATGGTAAACACATTTCTATTATATGTTTTCCTCGCCATTATTTGTAGATGAGGCTCGTGCCATTTGGATTTGAATTTTAACCCGATTTTTATGCTTCGTTTTAAAATCGTGCATCAGGTTTTCTGGACTGCTGAACAGCAAGAGTAAATAAAGTCAATTTAAAAATAATCACATGCACAAAATTCTAATTTGATGATTGGCTGAAGCGGCACCGACCGAGTTTAAACCGCGTCGCAGCAGCAAATTTTGTACATCTGATGAGTTTTAAAAAGGGATTTCATGCCGAATTCAGGATTTATGGGAGAAAACCGGAGAACCCGGACATGAACGCGGTGAACGTGTGAAACCGAGCTCTGGATTGAACCCTGGAGCTGTGAGACGGCATCGTCACCTGCTGTCGCTCGAAATTCACACTAGAGCCATAATCTCAAAATAAAACACATTTACGAAATTCAAAATCAATGGCACAAATATCATATATATATATATATAATATTTATATGCCAAATAAGATCTAGCATTAGAGCCACAGTGGATGAGGTGTGTGTGTTCTGGTTGGTGTTCAACTACGAGTTGACATAACTCGAAATCCAGCTGAAGTCCGTTTTCCTCACACTCCTCAGTTCCCTTTCCTCCTCTTTGGAGAGCTGCAGCGTCGGCTCCAGGGCGGAGCCCAGAGTTCGAACTTCCTGTTGACGATCGCTCGTTTCCATTTCCTCTTCTGAATCGTCTTCCTCTTTCTCGCTTTCTTCTTCCTGTTCGAGTGGCTCCTTCTCCTCTCTGTGCACAAACATTAAGGTGTGAAAATGGCATCAACGATGATACAAAACACAGAGCATGAATCCTAAAGCCATTTCACGCTCTTAATATGGACGAGATTATAACGTTTTCGTTAGCGACACGCAAACAACGTGCATGGCGTTGCCGTGACACCTCAAACAATCGCTTCTAATGACGGGTCTGTGTGCAGATGTCTTAAAAACATCATGTCAGGAATTTCACCTGCCCTCGCTCGGCAGTCACTCCTCCATGATGCTGAGGAAAGGAAGGGTGTCGTACCTGCTCCTGTTGGAGATGAGTAGAGATTTGACGAACATTGAGCACAGGACCGAGGCTGCAGGAAGCACGTGAGCCGGAGTGTGCAGCAACTACAGGTATCGGATCGACAAAGGACGAGCAGGTCAGGAGGAGCACGCACACATATCGGATAATGTGAAACACACACGTTTACAATGCGACACAAAACATGATGAGTGTACTGCTGACCTCTTTAACGGTGGCTGATCCCTGAGGAAGCTGCACTCCGTCGGAGGTCTGCCCGGAAGCCGAGTCCTTCTTCTCCTGCGCCGGGTTGTGTTTCCCCAGCAACAGGTAAAACGGCGTAACAGCCACACTGTCAGCCACCAGCAGCTACGGGACACACGTTTACACAAATGAACTCGCACAGTTCTCGACTGATTATATTTCCACAAATACAGTGAACCAGTCAAGACATCTCGGTACCGTGATGTGATTATAAACTTACCGTTTTAGTTCACTGTGAAAAATGACGCTTTTCTGTAATATATTCTACACTATCTACATATTTGAAACAAAAAAAAAAAAAACAACAACCATAAAACACTTAAATGTATCTTCTAGCTTCTGTATGCAGCAGTAAACGAGTACTAATAAATATTCAAAATCAATCTGAATACAAATATTCCAACAGTCAAATATTCAAAAGAATTTGAATACCGAATCGAATATTCGAATGAATTCAAATACCGAATCAGATACTCAAATGAATTCAAATACCGAATCAGATATTCAAATGGATGAAAATACTGAATCAGATACTCGAATGAATGAAAATACCGAATCAGATACTCAAATGAAAATACCGAATCAGATACTCAAATGAATGAAGATACCGAATCAGATACTCAAATGAATGAAGATACCGAATCAGATACTCAAATGAATGAAGATACCGAATCAGATACTCAAATGAATGAAGATACCGAATCAGATATTCAAATGAATGAAGATACCGAATCAGATACTCAAATGAATGAAGATACCGAATCAGATACTCAGATGAATGAAGATACCGAATCAGATACTCAAATGAATGAAAATACCGAATCAGATACTCAAATGAATGAAGATACCGAATCAGATATTCAAATGAATGAAGATACCGAATCAGATATTCAAATGAATGAAAATACCGAATCAGATACTCGAATGAATGAAGATACCGAATCAGATACTCAAATGAATGAAGATACCGAATCAGATACTCGAATGAAAATACCGAATCAGATACTCGAATGAAAATACCGAATCAGACACTCAAATGAATGAAAATACCGAATCAGATATTAAAATGAATGAAAATACCGAATCAGATATTAAAATGAATGAAAATACCGAATCAGATACTTGAATGCAAATACCGAATCAGATATGCAAACGAATGCAAATACCGAATCAGATATTCAAATGAATGCAAATACCGAATCAAATGAATCTGAATATTAAATTGTTTAAGTAAACAAAATTTGACGACATTTATGCATCAATACAGAATTGCTCGCGAGTCTGATGAATCAAGCAATTGTCGTCCCCCCACCAAATCCCTTGTAAATACGAGCTTAAAGCTTCAGCTATTTGTTTTAAAAGGTATCAGTATGCTCCATGATGTCATATTTAGACAGACAACTTTGAAAATAGCAAGGAATGTTATCATCATTCACAGTACTAGTCTATAATTTAGCCATGAAGACATTTAGATATTTGCGCGGGGCAGATTTACATAACTTCTTGGCTACATTTGCATCGTAGCTCTGGTACCAAGCGTTCCTGTAAACACAGCAATACTGAGATACCGAGATGTTTAGAGGTCACCTGAATAGCAGGACTCATGGAGTGTGTTGATACAACACTGACCTGTTTCCTCGAGTTCAGTATTCGCTCATCCTCTGTTCTGGTGCTGAAGGTCAGTAAGTCCTGTGGGAAAGTCAAGGTGGGGACAACATGCACACACAGTTGATCCACAGTGTACTCCGTCCAACAGTCTACAATTCACCGTCTGAAATCGCTATGGCCACTTGCTGCTTCTAAAATATTCATTTCATCCACCATGAAACATGCCAGAATGAATTTTCACTCAAATTCTCATCATGTTTACGTTTACTAAAGTAATCCCGTGCGGGATACATATAAAAGCGTGTAAATGAAAACTGTACTGCCGAGTTTGAAACTCGTACCATGTTTTTGGTGAGGAAGTAGAGGCGAGATCTGTTGAGCCACTGCGTCCTCTCGTCACAGCTGTCCAGCGGCTCGTCTCTCGGAGCAAACACAGAGCGCTGAACTTTTCCCGAGCACACGGCCTTCTGGGTAAACAGGGGCCTCGGCTCGCTGGGTTTGAAAACAAACACTGCACAGAGAACAGACACTGGGTTTCACGGTGTTCCATTCACGTTTTGGTCCATCTTTCCTATCTTCGGTCCTGCTCCCCAAACCCCTGGGTACGACATCCTGAAACCTCTGGCCCTGCTTCCCTAACCCCAATCCCACTTCTCCCTAACCCCTCGATTTTGCAGCCCCATAATCGCAATCTCTCTTCCCTATAGCCCCAATCCTGCTTCCCAAAACCCTTACCCTGATCTCACGTCCCATAACCTCAATCCTGCTTCCCCATAACCGCCCGGTCTGGCTTCCCCATAACCCCAATCCCACTCCTCTAATCCCTTGGCCCCACTTCCCTAAACCACCAGACCAAGAAGCACCTTCTGCACCAGGGTACAGAACTTGTATGGAGGACAAAACAGGCAAACTATAAATTATTAGTAGTTTATGTGAAATGTTTCTCAGGTGAGAACTAGACAGGAGGATGATGCTGATGAATGAGTGAACACACACCTCAAATCCGTGTTTATATACTTACAGTCAGTGTTTCCAGAGTGGTAGCAAAATGCAGCCACGTTTTCAGACAGAGGGTCTGACCGCAGTAGACACACATCCATCGACGTGCTCCATTCCACTGTGAAGAAACCACCGGTTCAGTCAATACAGCTGACCACACAGACACCCACACACACGAAAATACCACAGACTGTCCACAAACACTCTACTGATCAAAGTCCTGCTCAAAGTCAGGTTTGTTGAGACAGGTGTCCCCTTTGGCAACACACACACACACACACACACACAGAATACTTACGTGAGCAGGTGAGAAGGTTCCAGCAGCACAGCAGATTTTTACTGGTGGTCCCGAGCAGGTATTTGGAGCTGCTCAGACGCCCAAAGCAGAGATCCCTGTCGGATGAACGCAGTCGGAGATCAGCATTTTTTAACCCGACATTCATGTTCATACATTCCTGACTTTTTTTTTCCCCCCCATCATGACTTACAGCAAGACTTACACAATACTCAGATTATTCTCAAAACGTTAACCTTATTCTTCTTTAACCGTTCTTTAGTAGAGCGACTCGTGTGTTTAGAGTTGTTGTCTTGCTCCACTTTCTCTTCAGATTCAGTTCAGAGACAGATGTCCTGACATTTTCCTTTAGAGTTCGCTGGTATAATTCAGAATTCATTGTTCACTCAATGATAGCAAGCCGTCCTGGTCCAGATGCAGCAAAACCCTAGCCCCTAACCCTAGCCCCAAACCATGACACTACCACCACCACCACCACCAGCATGTTTCACAGATGGGAGAAGGTTCTTATGCTGGAATGCAGTGTTTTCCTTTCTCCAAACATAACGCTTCTCATTTAAACCAAAAAGTTCTATTTTGGTTTCATCCGTCCACAAAATATTTTTCCAACAGCCGTCTGGCTCGTCCACGTGATCTTAGCGAATAACACATGGGCAGTAAATGTTCTTTTTGGCGAGTCGTGGTTTTCTCCTTGCAGCCCTGCCATGCACACCATCAGTGTTCAGTTCAGTGTTCTCCTGATGGTGGACTCATGAACATTAGCCAATGTGAGAGAGGCCTGTAGATGCTTAGAAGTTCCCCTGGGTTCCTCTGTGAGCTCGTGGACTATTACACGTCTCGCTCTCGGAGTGATCTTTGTTGGTCTCCATTCCTGGGAGGGTATCAATAGTCTTGAATTTCCTCCATTTGTACACAATCTGCCTGACTGTAGGTTGGTGGAGTCCAAACTCTTTAGAGGTGATTTTATAACCTTTTCCATCAACTATTTTTCTGAGGTCCTCAGAAATCTCCTTTGTCCGTGCCATCAAACACTTCCGCAAACACGTGTTGTGAAGAATAGACTGACAGATCCCAGTTCTTTAAATAAAACATAGCGCTAACTCACACCGGATCATCATCCCATTGATTGAAAACATCTGACTCGGATTTCACCTTCAAATCAACTGCTAATCCGAGACGTTCACGTTCTTTTGCGTTACTGGAAGCAAATGAACATTTCATTACATCGGTGTGAGCATCTTGTGGTTGCATGGGCAAATGAGTACACATTCAAACGGAACTAGTTTTTAAGTAAAAATGAAGGCTAATTTCACATGGCTTAAAATGAACGGTTGCAAACAGGCTAATACAGGTACATGACAATTACTCAGGTATATGGCAACTTTAAAAACAAACCAATAGTAGAAACAGTACCCTATGGAGCTGACTTGGAGATCTGAAAACTCCCAAATTACAAAGTAAAGTGATTACAAAGATAACCCCCAGATATAACATCAGGCTCCTCATTAGTAAAGAAACTGTCCAGTGAACCTTCCTCCAAAGCTAATCTGATCTCTAAATCCAGCCAAATTCAATAAAAAGCTATTGAAATTCAATCAGATCTGGACCTTTAGACAGGGTTAAAATCAGGGACGTCCACAAGTGACAGCAATGATCGATGAGGACAACACATGCAACTTTTACACTGAACCAAGTCCAGCACAAAGCAGCAAATTATAAAATCAGCAGAAATCTAAATGTGCCATAAATCTCTAGTGAAAATGCTGAGATTTTCGATTTTTGATGAGAATATACAGTCTAAATAAATACACCATCACTTTGATAACTGAAAATGCATTTTCTTTATACATGGCAATACATTATAGCCACTCCAAAACCTTATGGATACCATGATTATGGCTTGTTTGAACTATAGGGCCCACCTGATGGTCCCTGGTGGCTGGCACAGTGTGGTCAAAAGCCCCCACGTGTCCACGCTCCACACCGTCACCACTTCTCCAAAGCACACGGCCAGCAGAGAGCCATCAGCCGAGAAGCAGCAGTTGGTTGGTTGCAGGCCGTGGTAGCTGCCCACAAAGTCACATGACCAGGAGGCCTGTTCCTCTGCAGAAACACACACAAAGGCTATGTTGAGGACAGGAAGAAACAGGCCAGGACACGTTAGGCACAATTCCAGTTCGGAAAAAATAAAACCTTCTCATTCTTCTTCTTGGAAAAGTAATACTTCCTCAGGGAGCTTTTCGATTTATTTACTCCATTAAGTCTGTGATTGATGTTCACGAGCCAGTGGACATTAGTCTTGTGATTTAAAAAAAAAAAAAGCGAGACCAAATGTTTTATTGCTGTTTCAGTGTTCTTTTGAAAAGGGGGGAAAAAAAAACCCAACGGAGCAGAGGAAGTGAAAAAGCCCTTGTTTTCACTTCAACCCTAAAGACCTTCATGATCATCCATCATGATCAGGGCTGCATTCCCAAAGCTTAAAAAAGGTAGAACCACAGCAGTCTAAACAAATTTCACCTTACCATTATTATTATATTATTAATATTTATTTATTAGAATGAGAAAAAAAACTCAATGATGCTTTGATTGCCTAAACAACACTGCTTTACCTAAAAACCTTTGTTTTTTGGCTTTTTGGATACATGACTCTCCTTGTGGCCTAGATGACTCTCTAATGCTAAATGACTGTTGGCCTAAATGACCCTTCATGGCTAAATGACTCTCTTCATGGCTAAATGACTCTCCCGTTGGCCTAAATGACTCTCTCCCGCTGGCCTAAATGACTCTCTCCCGGTGGCCTAAACGACTCTCTCCCGGTGGCCTAAACGACTCTCTCCCGGTGGCCTAAACGACTCTCTCCCGGTGGCCTAAACGACTCTCTCCCGGTGGCCTAAACGACTCTCTCCCGCTGGCCTAAACGACTCTCTCCCGGTGGCCTAAACGACTCTCTCCCGGTGGCCTAAACGACTCTCTCCCGGTGGCCTAAACGACTCTCTCCCGCTGGCCTAAACGACTCTCTCCCGCTGGCCTAAACGACTCTCTCCCGTTGGCCTAAACGACTCTCTCCCGTTGGCCTAAACGACTCTCTACATGGCTAAATGACTCTCCCGTTGGCCTAAATGACTCTCCCGTTGGCCTAAATGACTCTCCCGTTGGCCTAAATGACTCTCCCGTTGGCCTAAACGACTCTCTCCCGTTGGCCTAAACGACTCTCTCCCGTTGGCCTAAACGACTCTCTCCCGTTGGCCTAAACGACTCTCTCCCGTTGGCCTAAATGACTCTCTTCATGGCTAAATGACTCTCCTGTTGGCCTAAATGACTCTCTACATGGCTAAATGACTCTCCCGTTGGCCTAAATGACTCTCCCGTTGGCCTAAATGACTCTCCCGTTGGCCTAAACGACTCTCTCCCGGTGGCCTAAACGACTCTCTCCCGGTGGCCTAAACAACTCTCTCCCGTTGGCCTAAACAACTCTCTCCCTTTGGCCTAAATGACTCTCTTCATGGCTAAATGACTCTCCTGTTGGCCTAAATGACTCTCTACATGGCTAAATGACTCTCCCATTGGCCTAAATGACTCTCCCGTTGGCCTAAATGACTCTCCCGTTGGCCTAAATGACTCTCCCGTTGGCCTAAATGACTCATTTATTTCAACTTATTTCAAGTTATCTCCTGATTATATACTTTTTAAAATTTTGACATCTTGTTATAGCAACTTATTTTTCATACCTTATTTCTACTCTCATTATAACAACAATAATTTATTTAAAATTATTTAATTATTACAACAAATCTCACTATTTCAACTTAATACTAACTCAATAGAAAGCAAGGTATGTCATTATTTTCGACTTAATATCTCATTATATCGATTGCCTTGTTATTTTGACAACTTACTGTCTCATAATTGTCTCTATTTATTAATTATATTTTGACCTAACAGCAGCTTAAAGACAGTCCTTTTTCCGCTTCTGCAAAAAACACACCAGTGCTGTGTGTATGTAACACACATATATTGCTTTGCTTGTACTTGCTTGCTCATTTGTAAGTCGCTTTGGATAAAAGCGTCTGACTGTATAACGGCCATCACTACAGATTATGCCTACAGCAAAGACCATTACAAGCTTTTCATTCTGGAGCTCTTTATTAAATACAGACGCGGTGTATAAAATAAATGGGGAGGCGGGAGGTGGAACTCACCCTGCGTGTCCGAGTCTGACCCGAGCAGCCAGACTTTAAACTGGCCGTCTTTGGCGGCGGTCACCAGCAGGGTGGTCTCTGTGGCAGGGCTAAAGCACATGGCTGTAATCCCATCGTTGTGGGCAGCCGTTATGGTGGTGTTCAGTTCAAAGCTGAGGAAGAGGAGAAAGGTTAGAGCTACTGACCAAAAAAAAAAAAAAAAGTTTTAACAGGGAAATATGGCTGTCTGGGAATTTAAAAGAATTTTAAACAAACATCCAAGTCAGGTCTTGACATACAAGTACGGTACTTTAATCATGTACCTTTGCGCCTTCTCGTCATAGCCCCAAAGTTTAAGAGAAAACTCGAGATTGGAGCCTTTGCTGCCTCTCTCTTCCACCGTAGCCAACCACGAGCCACGGACGTCAAGCGCTGCCTTCACCACGTCAAACTGGTCCAGTCCTTCCTGGTAGATGTACTCCTGCTGCACTATGTCAAGCTGGATGAAAAAAAAAAAAGAGAATCATCACCAGTCACGTTGACACTTGCTAGTGTGAATGTAGGGTTAAATAGGGCAAGGGGGTGCCAAAATTTTTTTTTAAGAAGTTCAAAATGAAACACGAGTGCATCGTGCAACAAGAAAACTCTTTAAAAAATGATACATAGAAATAATCTGAAAATAACCAAAAAGCCAAGTTTGCCATGTTTCTATTCCACTGGAGCAGTACAGTGACGTCCTCGTTCAAGAAAATGACAAATCTAGAGGGAAAGTAATAATTGATTAATTAAAATGTCATTTTTTTTCTTTACTGCTTTACATTACAACGGGAACACGTCAAAGCAAACCGGTGAAGCCGTGATGCATCATGGTCGAGTGGATTTTTGTTTTGTGTTTTTTTTTTCCTCCAGAAAACATCAATGCTTGATGCACAATTTAAAATAGGTTTTTTTTAGAACGTATAAATTGAGTCTGAAGATTACAGCGTGTGCGAGCGGTCTGAGAGGGTGGTGTTCTGTTCTCCAGATTTTATATAACTCTTTAATCCCCACACCCCTCAAAAGCCCAGCAGAGGCATGACTAGGCGGTTTCATGTTTCAAAGAAAATAAAAGAAAAAGAAGAAAATCTCTGTAGCTCATGTGATTTCATGTGAAAGATGCTTACACTATATTCCCCTTTCCAGTGGAAACCTGCACAACACGGACTGTACCATGTGATCGGTCACGATACACACGCGGGGCAACGTGTGTGACATGTTACACGGGTTCTTTTTTTTTTTTTAAATCAGTCGAGTCAGCGAAGCGAGGCTGTGTTAGTGCCCAGAATAACAGTAAACAAGGTTTTACATGCAGAAAAGATAAAATGAATTTTTGATATGCACCATAAAGAAAACATTCCAAAACAATGGGCTACACCTGAAAAACTGATGTTCATGTCAGTAATTATGTAGTAAATTATGCCAGACTCTTTATAGACTCGCTGTGGCCAAAGTTTGTGGCCGAATAATGACTTGCCATTGGTGCCTAATTAACTCATTTTACAGCCTAAACGATTCTTTGTGGCCTAAATAACTCTAGTCTAATTGACTCTTTGTGACTAAATGACTTGCTATAACTAAATAACATTGCACTGACTAAATGACTCACTCTCTGGCCTAAACGACTCCCTTTCGTGGAGTCAACGACTCACTTTCTGGCCTAAACGACTCCCTTTCGTGGAGTCAACGACTCCCTTTCTGGCCTAAACGATTCCCTCTCGTGGAGTCAACGACTCCCTTTCTGGCCTAAACGACTCCCTCTCGTGGAGTCAACGACTCCCTTTCTGGCCTAAACGACTCCCTCTCGTGGAGTCAACGACTCCCTTTCTGGCCTAAACGACTCCCTCTCGTGGAGTCAACGACTCACTTTCTGGCCTAAACGACTCCCTCTCGTGGAGTCAACGACTCCCTTTCTGGCCTAAACGACTCCCTCTCGTGGAGTCAATGACTCACTTTCTGGCCTAAACGACTCCCTCTCGTGGAGTCAATGACTCACTTTCTGGCCTAAACGACTCCCTCTCGTGGAGTCAACGACTCACTTTCTGGCCTAAACGACTCCCTCTCGTGGAGTCAACGACTCACTTTCTGGCCTAAACAACTCTCTTTGTAGTCTAATTGACTCCCTGCGATTAAATGACTCGCTATAGCTAAATAACATTGTCTAAATGACTCTCTTTAGATTTAGCCTGCTTCAACATTATTTTGGTGAGTTTTTCAATCTAAGCTATCTTCACCGCATCTGTAAGCGTATGCATTACTATTATTGACAAGGATTATAGAAAAGATGTTTCTCTACTAATGAAAGTCTAAAGGCAGCTCTTGGGGCAGGTGATAACCAGTTGTACCATAAAACGCTTTTTTTTTTTGTGTAAAATAGAACTGATGTATTACTGAACATATAGATTATACCGGTATAAACAAACATATACTGTATAACTGCAAAAAGTAGTTCTGCTTCTCTGAAAGGACCCGAGAGAAGAAGGAAAAAAGAAAAAACCAAAAAAAAAACCATGGTTCTGCTGGCTTTTAACTACAGAAAAGTGCTGTTTTCCTGTGTATATTTCATATCGCCATAGCAACATGGGAAAATATATATATACGTGCTCCGGCCAATACGTAAACCTCCTGGACTGAGTCGATATCGCAAAGCAACTGGACTTTCTCTCATGTCGGTCTCAACCTCACACTTTCACTGCGTGCCGAATTGAATTAGCGCTGATAAAGTGGTGACATTTACACTTGCATTACAAGAGAGTTCTGAAAGTGAGAAACGTGCACGTACGCTGTAAAGCTGCTTATCACGCTGTAGGGAGTAAAACTGAAGGTGGCCGGGTATTCCGTTCAGCACCAGCGCTTTGCTGCGTGGATCAATCAGCAGATCCGTGCGAACGGCATCTCCTGAAAGGCAACGGGGCAGATCTTGAGTTACAGATCAAGTCTCGACCTTCTCGCTGAATCATGGTGAAGTAACAAAGGCTGTATGTACGTGTGTGTGTGTGTGTGTACCGTGTACGAGGCCTTGAATCACTGACAATACTTTGAAGCTGCAGTGGATGACGGTGATCTCTGTAAGGATTACAGGAAAGACAATAAAATAAAGAATAAAACTAACAAAAAAAAAAAAGACACACACAGGATTTAAGCTGCAAAATATATACCGAAATAATAATAGAACATTTTTTAAAAATTAATTTTATGTAATATAATTTTTTAAAATTCATTTTAACTTTAAAAAAAAAAAAAAAAAAAGGTATAATATTTTTTAAAACATTCATTTATACTTATATGTACGGTTCATTGTTTTATTCCCTGTCTATTTTTAAAAACCTTCTCTGCAAGACTCACGATGCTTAATAAATAAAGATCATCATTGTTATTATTAGTATGATTAAAATGAGCTTGTTTTTCCGGGCACGCGTGTATGCGGTCTCGTACTGTTGTCCGTGTGGCTGGTGCTGTACATCTGTCCGTCTGCAGACACGGAGATGTGAGTTATGGCTCCGCCCAGACGGGGGAGGAAATCCTTCTGGTTGACCTTGAAATAATGCCATTGGACGAGCACAGACTCCACCCCTCCACTCAGCAGGTGCGTCCCTACAGGGAATATTCCAATAAAATAGGAGGGACTGAAATAACGAGAAGGCTTATGCCGGTCAAGATCGATGACGATCGACATTTAAATAACAAATACAGCAACGTTTCTTTCGCGCTTCTTCGGTACATCAGAAGCCAAAGAGACTGAAACGAGACACTGCTCAGACACGGAAATTTACCGAATGAGCTGATTTCCTACAGTACATTTCATCAGCACTCCCTACAGTGATTTATTCCTCTGATACCACACCGATCTGAGCGGACACGGGCGTGTCTTACCCTCCGGAGTGAAACACAGGCTGTTCACGGCGTTGTGGTGCCAGTGTTGAGTGGAATACGTGTACTCTTTCTTATGAATGAAGTTTCTCCTGTGAAACAGAAAAGAAAAAAAAAACCATCCACGTTTCATTTAAACTTTTATTTTGCTTTCTGTTTCTACCGTTCTCTTTCTTTCTCCTGTTCCATGGTCGATTATTATCCACCCTTTATCCTTCATCCGTTCCCCCCCGCATTCCACGCTCCTGCATCCGCCTCATCCTTCTATCTTCCGTCCCCATCCGATCTGTCCATCGTTCTTCCCTTCTTCCGTTCCGCTCGATCCACTTTTATTCATATACCTTTCCTTCGCCCCATTCCAGTAGTCCCCACCTTCCTTTCTTTCTCCCTCGCTTTCCACGCTTATTCTTCATCTCACTTCATCCTCCTTTCTTTCTCGCTCCGCTTCCACGTTTATTCACCTTTCTTCTTGCTTTATTTTTATCTATCTTTCCACGTTCCGTTTTCCTTCTTCACATCCCTCTCTTTTTCCTGCCGTTCTTCATCTTACTTCCTTAAAACGTTGTCATCTATATTCACTTCTTTTTTTTTTCCCCACCTCCTCCCAATAAACATCTCTTCACCTTACTTCTTTTCCTCAGCTTCTTTCTTTCTTTCCTTCCTTCTTCCTCCCGTGTTCCATTTCCACTCATCACTTCGTTTCTCGTTTCATCGTCGTCTCCTGTTCCACTTTTATTCATGTCGTCTTTTTTCTTTGTTTCAGTCTTCCTTCATCTAGCTTCTTTCTTTCCTTCCTTCCTTAATTTTCCCCCCGTTCTTTCCTTCAATCCCTCCATCTCTTTGTAAGCACTCTGCATTTCGTCAACCCCGCCGCCCCCCGAAACATGAACGCTGGAGTACTCGTGTTCAGTGTTGTCGTGCTTTAGCAAACTCACATTATTATTATTATTATTATTATTACTCCTACGGCCGGTGTAAAACTGTGCAGGTGTGAATGCTCCTCACCAGAGGCGGATCTTGCCGTCTTCGTGTCCGGTAGCGATGCAGTCGTCTTTAGGGTGACAGGCCACACACGTGAAGGCGTTTCTGGCACCTTTCTTATCCGTGGCCTTCAGGGAGAACCTACATTAAAGATAAATGAAACACGATAAGGCTACTATTGTAAACAGAAACCGCATACGAGCGAAAACGCAGCTGAGTCACGATTATTTACTTATCGACTGGGCCTGTTTCAGCATGCCCTAAACCTCACAGGATCTATTACAGAAGCCGCTGAGTCACGCTTACTGTGAACATCTGCACACAGTACGTGTGTGTGTGTGTGTGTGTGTGTGTGCACCAGCACGCATTTTACCTGAACGTCTGCTGATTCCTGAAGAAAAACACCTGCAGCTGCAGACACTTAACAGAGGCCAGATATTCACCCTACACACACACACACACACACACACACACACACACACACACAGAGAGAACAGAAGCAGGAAGAGTTTATAACCTTTACAGAAAACTGAGATAAATCATCGAGTGTAAAAGTACACATGACAGGACAAAGCGAAGACACAAAAATGTAACCGAACTGCAAGACGAGGTTTGTGGGCGGAGTCAAGTCGAACTCTTCCTGGAATCTGTTTCATAAACTCTCAGTGTACCAGAGCACGGTTAAAAAAAAAAAAAAAAAAAAAAAAAAAAAAAAAAGTGACGTTGCATCGTTATTTGGACCGTAACCGTACGTGTCCGCTACTCATGGCGCGTACATCTCCCTCCTCTGCCTTCGCCAGCGCCTTGAGGGGCGTGTCTCTCTACGGGGCAGGATGGGAATGAACCTGTCAATCACGAAATCGAGGATTTCGATTAAATTACGTCCTTATTCAAGTCGGCTACTCTCAAACTTATTTCTAAAAAGACATTCTAAGGTAATGTTTATTATAAATCATTGATGTACTTGTAAAGTACAATGCCGCCCACTAATATCGGCACCCTCGGTGGGCAAAGAAGGCTGTGGAAAATTCGCCGTTTGATCTTTTGCTCAAAAAATTCACAAAAATTCTCTGCTCATGGATATCGAGCTATTGCAAACACAACACAGATTTATCATATATATATATATATATATATATATATATATATATATATATATATATATATATATATATATATGTATACAGTGGCAAGAGAAAGTATGTGAACCTTTTGGAATTTCATGGTTTTCTGCATAAATTTGTCATAAAACGTGATCTGATCTTCATCTACGTCAGGGGTGTTGACAAATATAATGTGTCTAAAAGAATATCACAAAATAAATTCTGATCCCTCGTGTCTTTATTGAACACACTCATTCAACATTCAAAATGGCCGTGGAAAAAGTAAGTGAACCCTTAGAATTAATAACTGGTTGACCCCCCGGCAGCAGTAACCTCAACCAGGCGCTTCCTGTAGCTGTGGATCAGACCTGCACATGGTTCAGGAGGAATTTTAGCCCGTTCTTCCTGCAGAACTGCTTTAGCTCCGTCATATTCTTGGGACGTCTCATGTGTCTGGCTTTCTTCAAGTCATTCCACAGCATCTCTATTGGGTTGAGGTCTGGGCTCTGACTCCGCCCCTCCGAAAGGCGGATGTTGTTTTTCTGAAGCCATTCTGTTGTGGACTTGCTCCGTGTTTTGGGTCGTTGTCCTGTCGCATCACCCAACGTCTACACAGTTTCAGCAGACGTACAGACGTTCTCACATTATCCTGAAGAATTGTCTGATATACTTGGGAGTTCATCTTCCCCTCAGTGACTGCAAGCTGGCCGGGCCCTGATGCAGCAGAGCAGGCCCAGATCATGATGTTTCCTCCACCGTACTCTACGGTCGGGATGATGTTTTCATGATGAAATGCCGTGACCTTTCAACACCGGATGTAGTGCTGTGTGGTTTTTCCCAAATAGTTCAATCTTAGTTTCATCAGTCCAGGAAACATTTTGCTAATACCGCTGTGGAGTGTCAACATGCTCTTTTGGAAACTTCAGGGTTGCAGCAATGTTCTTTCAGTAAGCAGTGGCTTCCTTCGTGGTGTCCTGCCGGAGATACCCTGCTTGTTCAATGTTCTACGTATTGTAGACTCATGAACAGAGATGTTCGCCAGTTCCAATGATGCCTCCAAATCTTCAGCTGTCGTTCGGGGTTGTTTCTTTACCTCATTGATGAGTCTTCCTTGTGCTCTTGGTGTCATTTGGACCGGGCGTCCACGTCTTGGTAGAGTAGCAACAGTCCCAAAGTGTCTCCATTTGTAGAATGTTTGCCCAACTGTTTCTAAAGTCTTTGAAGTCACTTTGTGACCCTTGCCAGCTTTATGTAAATCAACAATTCTTCATCGTAGAGCCTCTGAAAGCTCTTTTTGGCGAGGCACGGCTCACATAAGCGTGTGCTTCTTGTGAAGAGCAAACTCCGAAAGTTTGATGGGTTTTTAATCAGTCAAAGCAGCCGTAGTCCACACCTCCACACTCATTTTCTTAACGGGACTCCAGGCGTGCTAAAACCCCACTCCAATTAGCTTTTTTACGTTTACGGTCATTAAGTCAAGGGTTCACATACTTTTTCCCACAAGCACTATGAGGTTTTTTTGTTTATATTTGTCAATACTCCTGACTTAGATGAAGATCAGATGACATTTTATGACAAATTTATGCAGAAAACCAGGAAATTCCAAAAGGGCCACATACTTGTTCTTGCCACAGTGGGTGTGTATGCACACACACACACACACACACACACACACACACACACACACACACACTTCTTTCTCTCTTTCTTTCGTTCTGTATTTACATTCCCTATAAAATTTGAAGGTGCATCAATCTGCCCTTCGAACGGTCGGCAGTTTGGCGGCGCGAGAGTGTTTCTCAGACGGAAACTTCGGCCTCGTTTTCGCTGACGTGTGTTTTTCCACCGCCGGTCTGCGGGGTTTAACACCACAGCTGTTCAGGACCAGTTTCTCACCTGCCAATGTTACCAACCGCTCTCGCACTTTTCAAGCTGTTTTTAAGATTTCTAAGACCTGCACTTGTTAAGCTGTTTTCGACAAATTTCTACCATAATACTCATGAAAGACTTCTCAGCGTTAACACAAACGTCCTCTGACCCGTGTCCTACCTCACGGCCGAGAGCTGTACGGCTGGGATTAGGAGAAATATCAGACAACACCGCGGACAACTCCGTCACCTCCACTTCCTGCTCCAGACTCTTGGGCAGATGAACAGCCACCAATTGGAAACACCCTGTGCACGTAAAAACACACGTTAAACACACACACACACACACCATGATAATATTTCAGTAACAGTGTAGCGCTGCTGATTACCGGTGCTTTTCTCACTGGCCATGGGAACGATGACAAAAACGACTCCGACGTGTTTCTCCGAGACGTACATGGAGAATGTCGGATATCCAATAACGTATGTCTTGAGGGGGGAAATAAATAAATAAATAAATTCGAGGAATGAGAATGGTTTCCTAATGCACAGGAGCAGCGCTGACCCATGACACCGCTGATTAAAACTTTACCTTGATGAGGATTCCATCAGTGAAGTCCCAAAGACGCACAGTGCCATCTAGTGAACAGGAGAAGACCTGCGCGTGAGAAAGACAGAGCGAGAGAGAGATTTTACATGAGAATGAGGTCACAGAAATGTGTGTAGGGGTAAGGGGTTCTCTTTTCATTCATTCTAACAAATTATTTAAGCAGCTGATAAACAAAAACCGCCTAGAAGTCACCAGATAAGCGCTCAGAAAGGTTCGAATGTGAAAAGAGGTGAATTCCCACTGCTGAAAGTTTGCAAACTCGGACGATAAATCTGATTTGCAGTGGGGGTCGAATCATTTCGATTGCACCTGTATAATGTTTTATTCGAGGAAAATAGATTCATGAATACGAATTAGTACTTTAGTAACCTACAAAAAAAAAACACACACACACACAAACAAGACAACAACAACAACTCCTACTCTCACAGGTACAGGAACAGACACCGCTGTTCGGTACGGTACCGTTCTGTTCAGTGGAAACATTTTAGGAAGAAGCTCCAATCGATCACAGACGGACAGATTAACATTCGTGTCTGTGTAGGATAGAGGGAGAGTGACAGAGACCTGCAGGTGGTTGGCCGGGTTTAAGGCGATGCCGCTGATCTGATCAGTGTGACCCTCCAGGACATGAACACACTCCTCTGTACTGGTGCTGAAAACTTTCACCGAGTCTCCAGAAGCACACAACAGGAACCTGTGCAGAAACACGTCCGGGTTAGAAACATCGCAGTACTCAGTGTTATGACGCGGATTCTCTTCCTACAACGGCACACCTCAAAGTGTTTCATTCCTCTTACACCACAACAACGATTACACTTCAGTACACTTAATGTTATGGAACCTCCCCGGGGCTTCACCTCTGTCTGTTACAACGCGCTGACACTGGAGACTCCTTCCATAATCATCTCCTTACACAAATCTTCAGCATGTCAACCTTATAAACATACAAACCTGTGATGTACACCTTGCACTGTTAGAGGAAAATCATCACCGACAGGGTGCTCTAATGAGGCTTTGATATTATAAAGCAGCTTAAACCCCGAAATACATCAGGGATTCGTTTAAAAGCACTCAGCATGGAAAGTTCACTCCTCCATGCAGGTAAATGCATGTTTTTGTACGAGCTCGTGGCATCCAAACACACACATAAACAGCAGCCAAACGAACGCACGTGAACGCATGTGAACGCACAGCGGTATAAACACCGCACCGGGGATGTGTTTCATGTCCTGACCTGGAGTCGATGCTGATGATCGGCGCCCTGAAACTTATTTTACTGCCGCCGCAGCGAACCACGCGGATCTCACCCTGCTCCACCATCTTTCTCCGCGGTGACGTACAACGCTGACCCCTGAACTCCACCGTCACGTGACTTCCGCCGCGCCATCGCTTTCTTCGCACCCGTATTCCGACAGGTCCCGCCTCCTGCGATCGGATTGGTTGTTCAACGTTTGCGACACGATGGGAGAAATAAGCTCACCGGCGCCATCTGGTGGTGAAAGATGGAAAGAAATATATAAAACTCCAGAGTATATGCTTTTTGTTGCTTTTTTGCTGGTGGTTTTCTTTTGTGTAGATAACAACACGTTGGGTCCTAAAATGACCCAAATACACACGCTGGGTCATTTCTTTATTCAAACCCAACGTGTGTATTTTGGAAAGTCTGTGAATATTTATTTATTTATTTATTTATCCATCCATCCATCCATCTTCTATACCACTTATCCTACAGGGTCGAGGGGAACCTGGAGTCTATCCCCGGGGAGCATGGGGCGCAAGGCGGGGTACACCCTGGACAGGACGCTAGTCCATCGCAGGGCACACTCACACATGCCAATCAGGTCTTTTTTTTTTCTTTTTTTTTTACTGTGTATGTTTTTGGACTGGGAGAGGAAACCAGAGTACCCGGAGGAAACCCCTGCAGCACGGAGAGAACACGCAAACTCCGCACACACACACACACAGAGCAGTGGTGGGAATCGAACCCCCGACCCTGGCGGCGTGAGGCAAGCGTGCTACTAATCCACCGTGCGCCCATAAACAATATTTTGAATTTTTATGAAATATTGTCACAAACCATATTTGTGAAATAAATGCATATTTGTATTTTTCTAAAATGAATGTATATCTATGTATTTTCCCCCCACAACCTTTCCCCGAAATGTTTACATTTCTGAGTTTTTGCACAACGACTCATCAGTCTATGCGCGTATCTTTTCCGAAAGTATTAAAACTGAAATATTTCAACGGTCAGAAAGTACAACAAATAATTAAGTAAAAAAAAACCCCGCGTTATCGCGGCGTAAGCCGAGAGTGCTGCTGATTTCATTTTCACTTTTTATCACTCATGTCGCTGCATTGTTTCATGTTTGATAACACAACTATATTTTTTGTGCAAACTAAACAAGGAATGCCGGTTATAAATAGACCACTGAATAACGTAGCATATGTGTTAGTATATTATATAAAGAAAGACAGTTGGTCAGAAATATTAATATTGTACATACCTAAATTGTTAGGGTTAGTGGCATAACACTCATGAATAATTCATCTTTTTAAAATGTTTATTTCTTTATGTATTTATTTAATTCCTTTTTAGGAGTCTAAACCTTGCTTGATCGGACTGCAGAATATAATGTGAGAATATCTGGTGTTTTTCACTGTGGTAGTTAGATTATGAAGCATTACAGCTTTAAAATCAGAGGGGAATTCCCTATAGAAAAAAATTAATTCATGTGTTTCCTTGTTGATGGAGCCGCTTCCTTGTACTACACCAGACCTGGTGAGTTCCTGGTCCACGGTAAGGCCCAGTTGCCAGGTGAAGACCAAACACAGGATTAAAAAAAAAAAAACACTTCCAAATTCCTTTGTCTGTGTCTGACCCGTGTGAGACTCCACACCTCAGTGCATGTTTTTTTGTCCGTTTCTAGAAAACCAGGCGTCACGGCTGTTGCCAGATTCCGCATTTCTCTTCTCAAACTCATCTAAACGATCTATTTCATGATCAGAAAAACTAACATGGTATATTTTCGAGAGCAGAAATATAGAGACCATATCACAAGATGCAAACCATTCCTCAGCTGTAAGAATCAGGAAAGCCAGATTTGAATTCGCAAATAAATACAGAGACGATTCACAAAAGTTCTAGGAACCAAAATGAACCTCTACCAAAGTGATGGAGAAAGAAAGGATCTGCTCATGATCCAGAACATACCAGCTCATCACCATGTGAAACATGGTGGAGGTAGCGTCATGGCTTGGGCTCGCACGGCTGCTTCTGGAACATTCTCACTAACCTTTATCGATGATGAACTCATGATGGGAGCAGCAGAACGAATTCTGAAGTTTACAGGAACGTCCTGTCTGACAATTTACAGAGAAATGCATCCGAACGAATCAGAAGGAACTTCATCATGCAGCAAGACAACGATCCAAAACACACTTCCACCTCAACACAGGACTTCATCAGGGGGAAAAGTGGAAGGTTCTAGACTGGACGAGTCAATCACCAGACCTTCACCCGACTGAGGGTTGGACCTTAACACCTACTGAAGAAGAACAACTGAAAGAGACTACTGTAAAAGCCTGGAAAAAAACATCACAAAAGAAGAAAGAAACCAATAATTCAGTGATGTCACTGAGTCACAGGCTTGATGCAGTTATTGCCAGTAAAGGATATTTATTTGGTGTTATTTACTTTCATTACTCTCGTCCCATCTCCATCTTTTGACCTCAATCCCAAAAGTTTTTGTTGTATACCACAAACAAATGAATTAGTTTTGGAGGGGACTGCATGGCTATTTCTCATGCGAGATACAAATACTCAAATACAAGCGCGAACGAGGGAAAACATTCAATCTGGCAACACAAACAAAATGACTTAACCACATCCCTAGGGTATTCTTTATTCTTTATTCTCCTGTAGCGTTCATTTTCATTATTGGCAAAGTTTTTGGTGTAATAAAAAACATATTATTATGTTAATAATATATTATTATTATTATTATTATTATTATTATTATTATTATTATTACATTATTATTGTAGTTCTATCTCTAAACTAGCAAATAAGAACTGTAACCCAGTATGAAAACATCATTTGGACTGAACAGATAACGCGTTAATGTAAAGAGATGAGTTTGAGATTAGATCCCATCAGGACAGAGACGCAACAAACATGATTCATTTTTATCTTTATTTTGAATAATATATATTTTTTTTATTATTATTATTATAAATATTGTGGTTGACATCAGATCAAATGAAATGATTAGCAAAAAAATATTACTGAGAATGAATGTATTACTGAGATTAACTGAGATTACAGACTTGTGCTTAATTACGACCCGGAACTTTCCAGCGTAACCGCGTTCTGAAGGTGAGCGAGTAGGTGTGTAAGACGTGTTTGTGGTTCTCTATGTTCTTTACGTAATTCATTACTGTGAAATGTTTTACAGCGGGATGTCATGGTGAAATCTTGTTGTTGTTTTTTTTTTATGAGCTACTTGAGATCGTGAATGTCATATCCCAGTCCAGCCATGACTCAATTTCCCAAGAAGCAACACACACCCGTTACACACGCATGCGCTCACCTTCCCCGGAGTTCTAATCACGCACCTGTCACCAATCTCACGCACGCTCACACCACGGCATACAGAGACGCTTTCACCACAATGACTTTGCGACGTACACGTTCAGTAGACTTGTTCTCTGTCGTCTTCCAAGCCGTTGATTCACTGTGTTTGTTCGTTTAGTTTCGTCGATCTTATCTTCCGTTCCGACTACGTATTCTGCCTTACCGCTATTGTTTTGTTCGCCGATCGCCTCACCTCTGCCTGCCTTAACGACTACGAACTTTGATCACCCCCTTTGCCTACGTGAAAGTGAAGTTTAAAAGTAAAATATCTTTTAGGAATTTTTTGATCAGGGACTTGTATGGAGAACGAGCTGTGTGTTGAGTTCTCAGTGTGTTTTGGATCGTTGTCTTGCTGCATGATGAAGTTCCTCCTGATTCATTCGGACGCATTTCTCTGTAAATCTGCAGATAAAATGTTCCTGTGAACTTCTGAATTCGTTCTGCTGCTACATCATGAGTTCATCATCGATAAAGATCAGTGAGAATGTTCCAGAAGCAGCCATTCAAGCCCAAGCCATGACGCTACCTCCACCATGTTCCACAGATGAGCTTGTATGTTCTGGATCATGAGCAGATCCTTTCTTTCTCCACACTTTGGTAGAGGTTCATCTTGGTTTCTGTATTTCTTTGTGAATTCCAATCTGGCTTTCTGATTCTTACAGCTGATGAACAGTTTGCATCTTGTTGTACGGCTCCTTCGAACGTTGGATTGTGATACCTCACGCTGCCCCGTGGAGGTTGCTGGTGATGTCACTGACTGTCGTTTTGGGGGTTTTCCTTCACAGCTCTCACAATGTTTCTGTCATCAGCAGCTGTTGTTTTCCTTGGCCGGCCCTTTCGGTGTCTGTTGCGTTCTTTCTTTTTCAGAGCATTCCAAATTGTTATGTTGGCTACGCCCAATGTTTGTGAAATGCCGCTGATTGATTTTCCTGCTTTTCTCAGCTTCAAAATGGCTCGCTTTTCTCCCATAGACAGCTCTCTGCTCTTCATGTTGGCTTATCCTTTTTAACAACATATTTACCTTTTAATCTCAAACCCAAATGTCTACAGTCTACAGCAAAAAAGAAAAATTGAATTGGCCTTGCCGTTCCAATAGTTTAGAAATGAACAGCCGTTTCCCCAGCAACCTCTCTCTTTCTCTCCTCTCTCTATTGACATGAATCATTTATTTATGAATAAATAAATAAGAACCGCAGTTTGTCACGTTAGAAACCTCAAAGCATAAATTCCTCTGTCTTGAAAATGTCTGAAAACTTACTGCAAACTTACAGGTTTACCTCTGACTGTTACAAAGCGCTAACGTACACCAACTAAACGTTCCACTAAACTAAACCTTCACCATATCACCGATTACACACGCTTCTGATCGGCGTCCGAGTCCGAGTCCCTGTGAACGAGCTGTCACCATAGTAACAATAACGCATTAGACGTACGAGCGCATTAATACAGAGCTGCTGTTATACAGTAGCCTGACCAACCAGAATCCAGAACTCCACAGTACATCAACGTATGTCACATACGGCAACATGATTTACGGCTAGAAATGTCAAAAAGGAGAATGTTTGTGAAAATATATCTCGTATTAGAGATGCACAGAATTTGAGCATTTTTAAATCTAATCTAAAACCTCATTTTTTTAGCTTAGCATTTTCTTAATGGCTTTGACCATTTCGTATTCAAGTCTGGTTTTTTTTGTTTGTTTTTGTATGTTTTGTGTTTTTATCTGTTGTAAAGTGCCTCGAGAAGCTGCTTTAAAGTCGCCGTATAAAAATAAAGTCTATTATATATTATATATATATTATATATTTTTTTTAATTAGATTTGCAAAAATTCTGTTAATCATTTTTTTTTTCTCATTAGGAATTTACATCTGTCTAAAATCCCAGATTATTTAACTATTGGTTAATCTATAGAAGAGATGCTATACATGCAGAAGTTTTAAACTGAAGTAGTTTGTGCTCATGGCACAGAAACAGGTAAGACATTGAGGTTTAAACACCAAGTTTGTACTTTTATTTACTTTTTTTTTGATTTACCGTACAAGTACAGTATGTAGCCATTTTTGGATCCTCAACGAGGTGGGATTGACGTGAATCTGGCAACCCTGCAATGTTCAGAAGTGAAAGAGGTGTACATTGAGAGAGAGAGAGAGAGAGAGAGAGAGAGAGAGAGAGAGAGAGAGCTAGTTTGGTGACAGAAAGTGAAATCTGGGTTTTTATTCTGTACTGAGTTCTGAGCAGATGTGCATAGTACTCCAGCTGTGGAATTAAAACCGGATATAACTGTGGATTAATCTGAATTGAATTTCAGACAGGTAAACTTGGAGACTTTGCACTTTTGTAGCTGATTAACTCCAGGTATTAAGACAAACTCGTAGTCTTTTTTTTTTTTTTTGCACTTTCTTTCTTGTTTGTTTGTTTGTTTGTTTGTTTGTTTGTTTGTTTTCTTCTTCGCCTTCATCCTCAGCAGCAGGATGAGTCAATGGAAACAAATCCAGCAGCTGGACATGAAGTTCTTGGAGCAGGTGGATTATTTTTATGATGATAAATTTCCCATGGAGCTGAGACAGGTGCTGGCGAGCTGGATCGAAAGTCAGGACTGGTAGGATCCTAAATAAAATGATTTCCAAACATCCCTCTATTATGTCTATCTATAGATGTACGTACAGTTCTCTTTAGAGCTTTGTCTGTCTGATGATTTCGGGACTCAATCAGATTTGATGATCAGATTCATGTCGAGTCTTAGCTTGAGCTCTTAAAAATGGTTCCAATTAGAACCAAAAGTTTGTTTTTTTTTAAAATCCTGATGCCACATGAGACCCCTTTTAAGTTTTACTCTCAAGCTCTTCAGAGAAGCATTTATGTACCGGTGCTTTAAAGAACCCAGAAATGATTATTCACAGCAGTGCCACAATGAACCATGTAATCATAAGTTCTCTTAAAATAAATAAATAAATAAATAAATAAAATAAACCCTTAAAGTCAGTGCTTTAAGGAAGCAAAGTAAGGTTCTGAAGAGAGATCCCAGGAGAACCTTTTCCGGTCCCACAAAGAACCAAAGCTCGGGTTCAAAAACCAATCCAGTGCTCTGAATAGGTTTATAACGAACCATGAAGAACTTCTTTAATCCCCAAAGAACCATACAGCTTAAGTCAAGAACCCTATTCAATGAAAAATGGTTCTCGACAAGAAGAAAATTATTTGCAGACCCCACAGTGATGTACAGAACCGTTAAATAACCTATATTTATATATTTAAGAGCATATGTTGGATCTCCAGTGTATGTAAAATCTCCAGATTAATCGTTCGAGTAAA
The DNA here is from genome assembly GCF_023375685.1 of Ictalurus furcatus. Classification (NCBI taxonomy): domain Eukaryota; kingdom Metazoa; phylum Chordata; class Actinopteri; order Siluriformes; family Ictaluridae; genus Ictalurus; species Ictalurus furcatus. The sequence goes on along the minus strand of NC_071260.1, from coordinate 1,892,850 downwards.
TCCAAATTGAGCATTACAAAATAAAGAAACGAATATACGCAACCCTAAGTGCACACGTTTTAGTCTGTGCGCGAATGGAAAAGAAGAGGTCTGGATAAGATCATCTGAGATAATCCAAGATAGAACTTTTATTGATCGTTCTTTGGGATTTGTAAGAAGCGTAATAAAGAAAAAATGGAAATAAAGAAATATAAATTTGACAATGCCAGTAGCAGTATGATCAGAAAATGTGAAAAAAAAAAACAACCCTTAAAACAAAACAAACCAGAAGTACCGGTAGCTTACAATCAGAGGATTATCTGTGTACAGATATACAAAGATGATAGCAGCATGACATGTAGCATGAAAGACTGTTATCAGCTAGAGCGCTAACAAAAGAGCAAATGTGATCCCATATTTATTCAACAAATACCACTGTTACTTATAAACCAACAAACCCAAGTTAATCAAAGTCAGCACATATTAGCTGTAAGGAATAATAAACCGTCTGGATGTGACACTTCAACCAAAATACATCATTTGACAACAGAAAATGGCATCTATGCTCATCAACAAATCGTGCATCGATCATTGAAACATGAATAATCTTATATCTCTCATAGTCGTATATGACTGGCTGTTCTATTTTAACACTCTGTGTCATGCTGTTACGGGAAAATAATCAATGATCAATGATGGGGGGGTTTGATGAAGCAGGGTTCCAGTTACCACCCTGTGGATGATCACTTTCCTATAACAGCAGGCCCTGAACTGTTTTATTCCTCCTACACCACACACTCCGAATTGCAGCACCGTCTGACCAATCAGAAGCCAGGATTCAACAGCACTGTAAACGCACGTGAGGCACGATAGGTTCGACTAGTTCACAGCGGCGTGGAAAGGATGTTATGGCTCGCGGAGGAAATAGAACAAGAGCTTTAGATGGAAGAAACGAATAAAGTGACTGCAATTTAAAAACAAAAATGTAAATAAATACGTTTATTTATTTATTTTTTTAAACCGTAGAAATGATTTAAATCCTCGCCGACACGAACTCAAAATCAACCGATCGGACCGAATCAAGCGGTCTGGCTTCGAAGTGTGGAAACAGCTGTGGCACAACAGCTGCACTGATAATGTTTTAAATACAATAGAAGTTTGAGTCTAGGTAACGCTTACATATCTAAGCTAATGTTTCCGACGCAATCGACGCTAGCTATAGTAGCTAAGCTAGCCGGCAAACGTTAATTAGTCGGGATTAATTGGTAAGAGATTAATGAAAGATGCCTACCTTTTGGATGTTTTAAGGCATTAGATGACTGCAAAAAAAACAAACAAAAACAACAACTCCATGGCAACATTAGAAATAAACAAATAAATAAACACACAAGTGAAAGAGAGAGGCGGAGCTTGCAGCACTTACATGGACATACAATCATTAATTTAGACTCATACAGAGTGACATCAGTTACCAGTGTTAGCATTTTGAAGTATGTGTGTGTATATATATATATATATATATATATATATATATATATATATATATATATATATATATACACAGTATATATGTACGTAAATATGTTTCGATGCGTTTCTGTTTTTAGGGAAACAGCGATGAATCATGAGGCCATGGCCATGGTGCTCTTCAACAACTTCCTGACCCAGCTAGAGAGTCACTGCACTCAGGAGCCGAACTTCCTGCACCGACACAACCTGAAGAGAATATTCCAGCAGATACAGGTACGAGAAACCTGCACGGACCACCTGAGCTGTCAGACACACAAAACTGTTATTACACTTCAAAATACCGAGCTCTCGTTCAAAACGAGTCTGGCGTTTGGGCAGCAGTTTTCTTCCTGGGATAATATCGGTGGCAGCACTGGATCTAGTTTCCTCAAGAAAGGATTAAAAGCTCCACCAACGTTTAAAACAACAACAACAGCAGCATGGGATCGTATTCAGAGATGACGCCTCGAGTCCCAAACGTTCCATCAATTTCTACACACGGAAATTTCCTTGAGTTCAGAGTCAGGTTACGCAGCCGCTTGAGCTGATTTTCAGATTATTAGACGTAAATCCCGAAGTCTGCGAGTCGAAAAGCAGCATCCAAGATGGTGGTTTTTTTTTTTTTTTTCTCCATAGCTTCTAGATCACCCCTTTAAAAGACAAATAAAAAAAATGAGGGATAGAAAATGCTGACTAAAGAAGGAAATTCAACAGGCGGTCATGTAAAGTAGCTACCTGCTACGCTTATAGCTCACGTTAAGTTAATTCATTCGTCAAAAAAAACAAAAAACGTTTTTTTATCCATTAAATAAATCACTCCTCGAAGTAAGTAATGCCTCTGGTCTGCTTCGATGTGTGCAAAACAAAAGATTTCACAGACTTCTAGTATTAGGACGATACACGCTCAGCGCAACACTTAAATGCTAGCTAGCACTTTTTGGTTACCAGACATAATACGACGGAGTAAGCATGGAGTTAGTTAGCACTCTTTAAAAACACCTAGCTTAGTTTTTGGCCCATAATTAACACGCTCACAATGCTCCCCGAGTTGTCAAAATAAACCCATGCTGATATAGTCCGTAACGCGCTAGCAGTGTAAAGCGTTAACAATGGTGGTTTCATGCCTTCTTTCACGCGAATGACATGAAACCGCTTTATTTCCCGAAAGCAGCGCATGATCAGGTCGATGACTTGAAACTTGATTTGAGGAAATAAGACCAACGTTGAGATAGGACACACCAGAAGCACTTATCTCCACTTTGAGGTTGAGTTTCACACTCCTGCCAGCAAAATATCTGAAATTCCGACTTTTATCACGATTACTCGAAACTAGTGTCGCGACAGTGAGAGTAAACGTGATGGAGTTTTATCTCTTGTACTCTCTTACGTCAAGCTGTGTTTATTCAGCCACCTTTGCTAACGCTAGCATTAGTTAGCACTGACAAAGCACACACTTCAGCGTTAATACCACGGCAGTGACGTAAAAGAAAATGTAACGAATACGTCTTAGTGTTCTGATGTTCATTTTAGGTTATGGGAGAGATATAAGATTTTAAAAATGAGCATAAATGACAACATGTTACTAAAAATTGATAAATCAGCTGTATATATATATATATATATATACACACACACACACACATACACATATATACAGACTTAAAGGTTAAGTGTAGCATACATATCTTTCTATAGAAACAGGATGTTTGTGTCCAAAAGTTCCTCATCAATTGTGCAAACAAATGTCTTTTATTTTGTCTGAAATTTCTCTGGAACTTATTTACACACACTTACAGTTGAACCTTGTGTCTACTTACACACTATCTGCCTATACACTGTTTTGGTCAAGTCGTTCAGATATTTCTGCCGTTGGAACGTAAATGTCTGATTCAACTGCAACTCCAAGCAATAACAAAACAACCAGGAAAACACGAATATAAATATAATATATCAGTTACGGATTTATCAGTCATTGAAGTGAATGATAAAAAAAATTCCAACACCTTGATCAGACTGGGGGGAAATCACACAACGTTGATCAAGTGCGTTAAGCTGACTCTTTACACAAGACGATCTGTCCTCCAGGATTTTGCGATTTTACGATCGCGGAAACGAACGCAAAATTCGAGGAAACGCGGCGATATTCGGAGGAGCTTGCAATAAAAAAATTGTAAAAAATTGACCGCAGATTTTCCGCAGATTCGGACCGAGACTCTTCGATTCACCTGCGTCGAAAACACGAGTACAGCTGAAAAGGTCTCGTTTACCGACAAACATCACCGTGAAAGAGCGTGCACTATTTCGTGCGATTCCAAATCTCGCAGATTCGAGTAGTTTTCCGCAAAAAAAAAAAAAAAAAAAAGCACAAAAAAACTCTTTATGGACTTAAAAAAATGTATTTTTTTCCCCAAAGAATAGATTTATAGGCGTATATACACTGCCGGTCAAAAGTTTGTGGACACTCGACTGAAATGTTTCTCGTGATCTTAAAAACCTTTTGATCTGAAGGCGTGCGATTAAACGTGTGAAATCGGTGTCGTGGACAAAAATATAATCGCGCCGACGTGTTCGTTTCTTTCATTAGAAAACGGACATTTCATTTACGATTTGTTTCTTTAAACGGAACGACTCGGAGAGAAATATTCCGACGAGAGTCCGGTGTCGGTGCGAACTCCTTTTAACACTGTTTAAAAATCATCTCGGGGAAATTCCTCAAGAAATCGCTCGAGAAAACGCCGAGCATACGTTTCTGGAAATTCTCTGCAAAAAGCGTGTCTACTTTGAAGATGACAAAATACGAAATTATTCTGATTTATTTGGGATTTTATTTTTTATCACAACATAATTTCCACAATTCCATTTGTGTTACTCCAGAGTTTTGATGACTTTATTATTATTATTATTGTAAAATGTGGAGAAAAAAATAAAAATAAAGAACGCGTGTGTCTAAACTTTTGCCCGGTAGTGTAGTTATATACTAATATCCTGCGTTCCTATTTCTGTGATGGAAATGAATCAGATATTATTGAGGACTCAAAGGTCACAGTGACAGTGGGTGAGTGTGTGGAAATGTTGGAACTCCATTCCGCCTCATCTAGAAACTTCATCAAGGACATATTGTATTAATTAAGACACCAGTTCATATTGCTGACATTATTTTTTTACATCATGAGTGTGATAAACCTTTGACGTTTCACGTGCTCATTATTTATCCAACGTGGGAAATAATGTTATTTAAAGATGCGATAGTCGATTTATTTCTTACTGGGGAAAAAAAAAAAAGATATCTTGGAAAGTACTGTGAAGAAGACGCACTTGCATGAGTACAAGTGGCTGAGAAAACCCGGTGGAGTCCGGTGCAGAGTGCTTGTCTGTGTTTACATGGCCTCCTCCTGTCAGTCCTGTAAAGACACGCCCCCTAACGCCCCTTCACTCCACCACCGTCGCAGTCTTTTCGGAAACATGGTGGACTCTGGAAAGCACCCAGCGCAGCCACATACTGTGAGCTAAAAGCACTTTTCCCAAAAACAACTTACTGACAAGAAATGATCAAATGAGAATAAACTGGTACCGGTAGTGCTTTTCCAAGCTGGGGGCACTTTATTACTGGCAAGGAAGGATGTAGAATTAGTGACGTTTCTCCTGTTTTAATGGGACGTCTTTACACAACTAATACAGTGTGAAGGGATGTTATGTTCCCGAACGCATCGCAGCTAATGTCTATCATCTACATCCAAATAAGCAATAAAGCTTGAAAGTGATGTCATGATTGCTAATTCTAACTAAACGATATGGGCAGTATGACAAAAATAATCATTATATATATCGAAGATCAAGATATTTCTACGATGCACAATATGCAGCACGATGTATAGGGGAAAAAAAAGCTGTCGTGAACAATAATACATTCGTTTATTATTATTATTATTATTACTAAGCAAATTTATAAGAAAGTGGGTTTTTTAAAATATATATATATATTAAAAAAATATTTATTTATATTAAAAATGAAAACACTCAAAAACTGGAGGGAAAATCGGTCCAAAATTTAACATCACATCAGCTGCTTCTAGACAGTTTGTAATTATTTAAAAATGGTAAAAATATCGCGATATCAGTATTAATATCGTCATATCGCCGAGCCCTACCGAAGTTTCAATGGGGCAAGGCTTTGTCTAAATGACACTTGTACGGGGAGGCAGGTTTCAAGGTGTAAACAAATCATTCCAGTGTTGTTGTACTTCACTTGACTGATCGTGACTTGTATTTAAAGAGACCTGTTAAGACACACTGTTCTGTGGAACGTGCGTACGCACCCGGATCTAAGTGTGTCGCAGTTAGGTTTAGACGTTCGCACCACTTCCTACACACTTTGGGGGGAGGGGTGATCGTATTCTATTTGTATATGTTATGCTTGGTGGTATGACACACATTAGGGGGAAGTGAGATGGCAGCGTACGTGCAAACAGCCAGCCCTCTGAGGTTTGTACTGCTGTTGTATAGAGACACCAAAGTGTCTGAAAAACAAAAACAAAGCATTGACACTTACAGATTCTGTGTAAAAACCATACAACAGTAAAGGTTCTCTATCAGAAGTAGAACCCTTTAGTTAGCTAATGAACTCTTAAAGAACCCTCGAAGAACCCATTATTAAGTATTAATGGAGCTAAATTTGAAACCCCGTGCTGCGGGGGTTTCCTCCGGGTACTCCGGTTTCCTCCTCCAGTCCAAAGACACGTACGGTAGGCTGATTGGCGTGTCTAAAGTGTCCGTAGTGTATGAACGGGTGTGTGAGTGTGTATGTGATTGTGCCCTGCGATGGACTGGCACCCTGTCCAGGGTGTACCCCGCCTTGTGCCCCATGCTCCCTGGGATAGACTCCAGGTTCCCCGTGACCCTGAAAAGCATAAAGCGGTATAGAAGATGGATGGATGGATGGATGGATGGAATTTGAAACTCTAGGTTCTAGAGGGTCCCCCTATTAAAAAAAATCCAAAATAATACCAAAAAAAAAGTATAATAATTTAATTTATACTCCTATGGAATTTGAAAGAATTTGAAGAAAATATTGAACCAAAAACCTTCACAAGCTGCATATGAAATGAATCAAACTAAATCGATCGGTTAAATAATGGCCTCAAACACAAGTTTCAAAGAACGCATGAGCGTACAGAATTGAGCTTGGCCGTGCGCACCACTGGCATGTTTGCTGGAGGCGGAAAAAATCGGGGCCGAATACAAGGGAAAGCCCCTAGACCAAGTGACAATTCTTTGAATGGCTTCGCGATGCTTTGGGGTAGTTTTGCAGATCATGTGAACGTTGAGCACCAAAATAATCCATATCAAATGTACATCGATAATTTGTACAATTTCGACGCAGTTCAGGTCAGTACAAATGAAATCGGATCGGATTGAACCGTGCCGCCTCTGCCAGCTGTAAGTTAATACTTGGACGGATATTTCAACAAGCTATACGTGCAAATCAAAACGTATACGCTTGCGCAACATCTATCAGTTATAGTGACGGATTTGAACTCTGTCAGAAACCCGTTCGAATGGAAGACGACTGTTCACGAGGTTCAGAACGTGAAGACGAGACCTTGCTTTACAGGAAGAGTACTCGGTGATGTTATTGTCTGCAGGGCAGAGGCATCACCGGATATTAATTCTGAAGTGCCAGTACTTTTGACACCAGCGTTTCAGATCTTCCTCGTAATTGCAGTAGAAATGCACCTCAGCAGAATATAAACTTTGTGGTTTCCTGCTATCATCTAACCCTGGTTTTTTTTTCTTTTCTTTCTTTCTTTCTTTCTTTCTTTCTTTCTTTCTTTCATGCGAAACATGAACATGAGCATCATGTCATGTAGGATGTTTGTCATGTAAAAGACTTTATGTACTGTATTGTACTGTACTGTACTGTACGTTCCTTTACTTTACGAACATCTGCCAGTTTCTAAGCGTTTCTGATAATTGAAGGGTTCACTGAGGTCTTGAATATGGTTCCTGAAAATCCCGGTAATTCGATATCTCAACAGACGTGCTGTTTATCAGAAATGCTGGAGGGTGAGACATGAATCAGAGGTGCTTTTTTTCTGCATGTGGGTGGATTTGGGGATTTCTCAAAACAACCTACCAAGAGTCAAATGTCAGGGGTTTTGCTCAGGATCATTTGAATATTCGTCGTTGGATGTTGTACTGCCATGCCAGCCTTAAAAAATAAAAATAAACGCCAGACAGGAAAGCGTGTGGGCGACCACACTTTTATTTTTTCTCACTCTCTTTTCATACTCCTTTTGTTTGTGTCACAACTTTCCGTGTGCATTTTGGAAAAAGAATAGAAGTCTGGTCATTTTTTCCCCCCCCAGACTGTCTCGTCTGTTTATTTTCTCCCACGCTAGCCCCAACCCCCCCCCCCCCCCCCCCCCCCCCCCAAGTGTCTGTTAATGACTGCACAGCTTTACATATTATGAATCTCTAGCGGTTTGGTTTTGCTTTCATTAACGGATTACCTCATACTGCATTCCTTATTAAATACAATTCCAGGAAACTGTACAGATTATCTATCGTGATATTTTACGGCTCTGTCGTGTGAAAGACAGGGTGTGGGTTTGTTTGTTTCGCCACGAATCAACGACTCTATGGAAACTTGTTTCCGCCACATATAGGAAAATATCATCCAATTGTTATCTCCACTGGAGGTTCGACGAGAGATTACTTGTATCGTATTACATACACGTTGCAGAATCTTAAAAAATCGTAATAATTTTAAAAAATAATAAGACGGATCAGAAAAATCCCATGTTGTTGTTGTTTTTTAAATTTATTATTTATTTAGTTCTGTCCATAACAGACGTTAACATCTAGTCCAGAAGACTAGACAACACTAACTGAATTTACACAAATGAACCAGTTTAAAAGTTTACACACGCACGATTCTTAATGCTGTGCGTCGTTACCTGGATGGTCCACGACTGTCCTTATGGGTCGTGGTAGTTGTTCATGAGTCCCTCGTTTGTCCTGAGCAGTTACACTCATACACTATTACAAAAGGTGCAAACATTCACTGATGCTCAAGAAGGCAATACCATACATTAAGAGCCAGGGGGGTGTAAACTTTTTAGCAGGATGATCGGTGTGAATTTATGTAGTACTGCTCTTCGGAAGCTACATAAGATATTTCCTAGGAGACAGACTAATAACAATTTACACTGATCATCCTGTTCAAAAGTGAATATATATATATATATATATATATATATATATATATATATATATATATATATATATATATATATATATATATATATAATTCCCAAACTAAATTCAGTAGAGGGCTTGGCCGATCCAAGCTCACAGCTATACAGTAGTCGTCTTCATTCAAAGCTGGTCCACGGGACTTTCCCTGCATTTGGGTCAAAATTTGCATCTGCTAAATGGAAAAACATCTGGAACTCATCCAGGAACATCGATCGAATGTTTTTTGCTATTTTTTAAAAAATTTTTTTTTTAAAGCTAATTTTTAATCAGTGCCGTAACCGTTCTGTATTCGTCTCACAGCTGAAATACAAAGCCCACCCTCAGCACCTGTCAGCCGTGATCTCCAACTGTCTGCGGGAGGAGAGACGCATCATATCAGCCGCCAGCATGCAGGAGCAGGTACGAGTCATGGAAACTGTTAGTTAGGATTCGTGCTTGTGCGGTATTGATTTTTCCCTGCTTGTGATAAAACCCCAGAACCGACTGCCTTTAAAAAAAAAAAAAAAAAAAAAAGGCAAGGAGACGTGCATTTTCACCATTTCAGGTTTAAGGAGGACGTAATAATAATAATAATAATAATAATAATAATAATAATAATAATAATAATAATAAAGGACGCTCTGGATGATGGATTTTTAGTGATTTTGCAATAAACAGATCAAAAATACTACATAACAGTGCATTTCAGACGCTTTGCTGTAGGCCTGTTTGAATCTGTTTTATTATATGTATTATGCACACATGAATGAATTTAAGACCTTCTCCATGTACAGTCACAGAAAGCAAACACGTCAACAGGATTGGGGAAAGGGGGCGGGGCTTCCTGGAATTCTCAGCTAAGTGATGTTGACTTGCAGCGCTCCTAGACGTCACTGGATATGCTTGTAGTGTAATAGTGTAGTGCTTAGGGATTATAGCATTGTTATATCGCACAAGCCTAGTTAGGATCCTATGTATATATATATATAAGTTCACTCTTACTTTGTGTCAGCTTGCCATCTTAGCACATAACATCCCCTGCCCGTCATGCTGTTGTCAGGGTCCACTGGAGAAGTCGATGCAAAATTCGGCAGCTTTGGAGAAGCAGAAGAACCTGGACAACAAAGTGGCCGTGATCCGTAGCAGTGTGCAGGTGAGGCCAATCAGTCTAAAGAAAGAAAGAAAGACTCCACATAAATGAAAAATACTGTTAGAAACATGAGCGATCATGCTTTAAAAAAAAAAGAAAAAGAAAAGGGTTTGAGATGTTTCTGCATGCCATTCCGTGATAACGTGGTGCTATGACTGCTCATGATGTATATACTGTATACGAAGAGGGATGTTGAGAGCTGTAGAAAATGTTTAACATTTCCATTACATGTACTCAGCTTCTGGACCAAGCTGTAAAGTATCTGGAGGACATGCAGGACGATTTCGACTTTCGCTACAAAACCCTCCAACTTCGAGGTGAGTGATCACACGTGATCATCTACAGCTCCACTGGACCAGGTTTCACGTAGGCGCTTGTCTGTAGGCTATTTTAACGAGCAAATGAATGTTTGTGTATGTGTAGGGTCGAAACTACAGCCTGATCACATTTATATTTACATTAGTCACTGGGCAAATCCGGTACAGACTGTGCTTTGCACACTTGGATGGATGCGAAGTCATTTCTCGGTTCAGCACACAGATAGGGAAGTGAGTAGCTCTCTACAGGTTGGATCTGACTAGGCAGATTTTTGGTAACCTTTCTTTCTTTCTTTCTTTTGTGTGCGTGTGTTGTAGTTGTTTTAGTTTTAATGATCTTTTGCCTTCTCGATTCACCATTTGGTTTGTTTAGTTTTGCCTGTATAGCGCTTTTAACAATAGATATCATCGCCGAGCAGCTTCACACCAAACACCAAATAGTGGGGGAGAACCCACAAATCGACAGATTGAACATAAACTCCATTGAAAGTAATCAGGATGTTGTGTGAGCGAATAAGAGTTGCTTGCTTTTCTACTCGTGACGGCAGAGTAGGATATGTTAAGCAATATCACTGACTACGTTTACATGCATATCGGTATTCCGATATGAATCGGAATTTGGCGATATTCGAATTAGTATGTTGTAAACGCCGCAATCCGATTGCCCGAGTCGGATTGAGACAATATTCTGATTCCACTGAAATGAGATCTATGTGCATGGTCAAACTGCAAGGAATTGTGGGTACTTATAGATGCTTAGCTATAGGCTAGGTATTTAGGAACGGCAACTCGGGCATATTTAAACAGCCGTGCATGTATACAGGAATATTCCAAACATCGTTTTCGGAATATGGCTGCAACCCGAATATAGACCTTAAATTTGAATTTGATGTGCGTGTAAACATAGCCCCTGTCTGTATCTGTATTTGGATCCGGATTTAGACCCGAAGTGGGCATGGCTTAGGATTGGGAAGGATTGTGTGGTTTTGCTTTGTTTTGTTTTTAAAAAAGCGATGTGCCGTGGACTGTTGTTGTTGTTGTTGTTGTTTTTTATTTAAATCCTGCATGTGCAGTTAATATTTGAGTCTGTATTTGTACCAGCTTGCGATATTTTCCAACAAATTCAGCTGATCCTACTTCCCAAAAGAGAAACAAATATTGAAACCACCTCTACCCTGACCAGGCAGGTACTGAGGATGAAGGCGCGAACGCTGTGCATTGCGGAACACTATGTGCGTCGTCCACGTTAACGAATGTCAGTTTAGACCACGTTCTGAATAATTTTTTCGTACTCGGTTGCGTCCCTGCTGCAGACCCAGTGGAGAGAAACTCTCAGAACATGAAGCAAGAAGTCATGACCCTTCAGGAAATACTCAACCGTCTGGACTTCAAAAGGAAGGTGAGTTTTTAGTGACACGCCGATTTAGTTTTTCTTTCGTCCATCGCCTTTATCTAACCTTCTGAGCCGTTTAATTCCTCATATCATGCCTCGAATTTGCCCCACCCGAGGTGTTTTAACACACAAGTTCAGATGAAATGATCTCTGTGGTTTTTACACCTCCACCTTAGTGTAAGGCCTGCCCAAGCATTTCCTGTCAAATGTCAAGACAAAATGTACTCCGGATTGCTGAGCTGAACAAATCTCACGGCAGAGCAAGTCTCTACAGCTCCGGGGAGACACCACAGGCATGGTGAGATGGTGACTAAGCCATCCTGCTTGCCTTAGATTTTACTTGAGGTCACCGATAACGTCCCAAACGTCAGCGCCATTTGTATGAACGGTTAGAGTTTGTTGGGTTGTTTTTTGTTTTTTTCTCCATCTCTTGTGCTGTTAAATCGTGACTTAGGAAGTCCCTAAGAAAAACTGCACTGACAACAGGAAGTGATAACAGGATGTCATAAAAGTGGTGTAAAGTTGCAACCAATCAGTATCTTCTTATCCAGCCATGCTCAGGGACCATGCTGAGAGCTGTACCGTGTCAAAATGTGTCCCCATGGAAACGCCATTCGAAAGAACCTTACCGTGCTCGTATACCAGGCGACATTATGTGATGTAATCCTAGTGTACGTTGACACGTTAATGAACATCAAAGAATATCAAGAGGAGGAACTACAGCATCTTAAATATAAAACTCAGCACGAGGAGTTCGCTGGTAGCCGGAAACGACCCTAACCCCGACCCTGACCCTAACCCTAAGCAGGAACAAATGCCTACAGATGACGCAAGTTGAGTATGAAGAACAGCTGATCGCCAGCACGTTGTTCATGTTGTTGATGATCAGCTGCTATCGTCATTGGCAACGAGGGATTCTGACGCAACGAAAACTAAACCAGATTTCCAGCTGTGCAGAAGTCGAAACAAAACCTGCTTTTCTCCACTGCCAACCTACTCCATCCGAGCTAACTAATGCACCTAGCTAATGCACTTCATTTTTATTTTAAAATCAACTGGCTAACATTATAACGAATTAGCTAGAATAAGTGCGTGCCATGTACTGTATGCACGCTTGTCTCGGCTGCTATTTAAACATACACAGAGAGAGAAATGAGAATAAACTGTCCGTGCCGGCCCTGACTGATTAATCCTGAGTAGCTTAGTCATTTTGTTATTAGTATCAAAATTCAAATTCTGTAATCAATTCTGTAATGAATAGAATTTATTTCCTCTCAACAGGAGATTTTGTCCAAAATGGGAGACGTGTTGAAGGAGATAGACAGCCTGATTGTCTCTCAGCTGATGCCTGAGCTGCAGGCGTGGAAACGTCGGCAGCAGATCGCCTGCATCGGAGGCCCGGTCCTCGCCGGACTCGACCAGCTCCAGAACTGGTACTGCCTCACACCACTCAACACTAATGAAACTAGCACTATGATGTTTATGGTTACTCAATTCACGTTTCTTGAGGTGTACGTATGGACCTTTCTGAAAATCGGAACATTTCTCTTCTACACTACTGCGAGATGTTGCCGGATATTAACTTCTAATACACCTGGGTCAGCTAAGCAGATATTAAATACGGGGTAGAGTTACGCGAAACATTGTGTGCTGGTTCCCACAGCGCACATTCCATACGGGTTAGTCTGAAGCTCACAAGAAGAGTCGATCTGATTCCAGCAAACCTGGGCCGCACCTTTTAAAATAACAATGACTTGTAACAGCATGGCTTTCGGGAGGACAATGAGGACTCAGGAGGAGGGAGCAGGCATCTTCTCCAAAAAACTAAACCACCATTTTCACACACAACAGCTCTCTCTCTCTCTCTCTCTGCTCAGAGATTCCTTTCACAGCAAGGCACACAGCGTTTTAAAAGAGCATCGTTAATCAATCACACCCAGGTGATTCTGCCTTACGTTCACAAGCCCACGCCGAGGAGAAAGTCACACACAAAAAAAAAAGCAAATCCTTTGAAGCACTTTACAAGATTACCAAATATCTTTCCGCTCTCTTTAATCCATCCGGTAGAAGTGACATCGGCGTATCGTAGATGTCCGTTGGCTTGGTTTTATTTAGGGCGTCTGTCTGAGGAACACTGGTTATCGGGGGCAATAAATCATGGATGAGATGCCAGATTCACACCCAGGGGTGATGTTGCGTAGCCAGTCCATCTACCGGCATGTTTCTGAGAGATGAGAGGAAACCGGAGAACGTGGAGGAAAACCCACACGGGCACGTAATTTGGCAGACGCCCTTATCCAGGGAGATTTATCTCATTTATACAAGTGAGCAGTTGAGGGTTTAGATCCTTGCTCCAGCGTCCAGCAGTGTGAGCTTGGCAGTGCTGGGATTTAATCTCACAACCTTCCAAACAGTAATCGAATATCTTATCCACCAGCACAGAGATTAACCCGAGCTCAGGATCGAAGCGGAGCCCTGGAGGTTCATTTCACAGTATAACTAACAGCTGTCATACTGCCGTTGAAATAACATTCGAATAAAATAAATAAATAAAAAAGCAGGAATTGAGAGAAGTGGGAGGCAAAGCCCTTTATCCAGTCTCTTTCCTGCGTGTTGTTTGTTTCGTCTCTGTAGGTTCACCATGATGGCCCAGAGTCTGTTCCAGATCAAACGGCAGCTGGACAAGCTGGGCGAGCTGATCGTGAAAGTGACGTACGAGAGTGACCCCATCCCTCTGCAGAGACCTCAGATGGAAGAACAAGTCAAATATCTGATATATCACCTCATCAAGAGGTAAAGCACAGCACCCACGCTACAGACGACACGCTCGACTCGTTCGCAGTGAGGCTCAAAGACAAAAGTCAGAAGTGAAAACAGAAACACGGGGCCCCTGTGCTTATTGTGCAGCATCCAAATAAAGCACAGCACAGCTCTACGGTTGTTAAGAATAACGTCTTTAGATATAATCATACGCAAAAGACGTCTGCGAACGTTATCGTTTAATTCACGTTGGATATTTTGTAAAAATAACTAAATAAATAAAATTTAGCAACAAGATGTAACTATAGCTTTAAGTTTGAATTCATGGCAGTTTTTGGCAGACGCCCTTATCCGGAGAGACTGACATTTATTTCATTTATACAACTGAGCAATTGAGGCTTATGGTTCTTGAGTTTGGATTAGATTAAAGTAGTTCTTAATGGGTCATTATAGGTTCTTCAAGGTATCGTCCCTTAACGGGTTTAAGTGAACCCTATAAAGTTCTCTGTGGGACTGGAAAAAGTTCTCCTGGCATCACTTTTAAGAACCTTAACTTGGTAATTCAATTTTTTTTTTTTAGAGAATTTACGATAACAGTTCCTTGTAACACTGCCATGAAGAACCATTTGTGGGTTCTTTAAAGCACCAGTAAAGAGACTGTTCTATAAAAAACCTGAACGTAAAGGGTTCTTTATTCAATTTAAAAGGGGTCTCTTATGGCATCAGGTTGGAAAACCCTTCTTGGCTCTGGTTGGAGCTTTTACGTCTAAGAGTGTGCTGTTACAGAAAATGAATCCACACCTTCTGACCAGTCGGAATCCCAGAATTCAACAGCGCCGCGGTATTCCGGTTCATTTTTAAAGTTCATTTTAAGGTTAAGGATTCTTTGCTTGATTTGCAGTTCGTTTGTTGTGGAGAAGCAGCCGTGTATGCCTACACACCCTCAGAAACCGCTCATCATTAAAACTCAGGTGCAGTTCACCACTAAAGTCAGGTATGTATGAGTCACACCTCACCTGCAGTATGAAACGGCGTCGATTTCACAAGACAGTAAAGTCCAGCGGGTCAGGTGTGAATAAACACCTGGTCAGGTGTGTGGGCTTGGTTATCTTCCATGTTCTCTTCAGGAATTCCCAGTGTTTCGCAATCGTCATATCATACACTGCATGTATTATAAGCTTACGCTTTATATTAACAGTTAACATTCTACCGTCGCCTTCGTGAAAAGTTTGAATCGTTCTGTGATGAAAAACACACATTAACGTATTTAATTCCTCATCAAAATTGTTTAATTCATTCCCGTGACAGCTTTTACCATTTACGGGGGTATGCTATAGGGTTACATTTGATTTCCCCGTATCTCTGACATCTATATACAGTATTTCCTGTACGTGTTCTCCCATTTTGATGCCTGGATGTAAAGACATTTTAATTCCGACACTGTTTAAAGCTGTTTCTGATTGTTTTTCAGATTGTTGATTAAACTACCTGAAGTGGATTATCAGCTTAAAGTGAAGACAACGTTCGACAAGTGAGTTTATTGTTCATCGGCGTCGTGCTTTAGCGCTGCGCTTCTTCAGACAGGACTGGGGTTTTTTTTTTTATCAGGGTGGACGGAATGGGGAATCGTGGCTACGAATACCAGTCGATTTCAGTGCAAACGCTTGAGGTGTCTGCTGGTGAGCTGAAAAGGAAACAGAATTTGAATAGTCTGCGCTTTATATAGCGCTTTTCAAGCTGAGCAGTTTCTCATTCTCACACATCAATATGGCGGCACAGCTACCATGCAGGGCGCTAACTTGCCATCAGGAACGACTTGGGGTTCAGCGTGGCGATCGACCACGCCGACCCTACGATTAGTGAACAGACCGCTCTAGCACCTGAAGCACATCCACCCGATATCACGTTTCAGCACGACGATGACCGACAGCATACAACCAAACAGTCCAGACCTGAATCCAACTGAAAATCTAAAAACTAAATATAACCAAAAGGTGCTTCAAGAAAGTATTAGTTTAGGGGTGTGCACGCGTATGCAGCTACGTTATCTTAATTTCATTCTTTCACTTCACAAAAAACAGCCATTTTTAAGGGGTGTGTAGACTTTTAAAAAAAAAAAATAATAATAATATTAATAATAATCCACGGTAATATTCATCTCATGTAAAATGCTTGATGTCCTCACGTAAACTTTACTTCCTGTTGATTCATTATTTATATAACGACTCTCTAACACCTCCCATCATAAATATGTTGTTTAAGCCACAATCTGTTCTTTAACCCTTAGCAATGTAAGCGATACACATGCAATCTTTCTAAATATAACTCTTTTTCTGTTGACTTCTCTGTGTTTTCTCTGTACCCAGGGACCTCCCAGCCGGCAAAGTGTGAGTACACACCGAAACACCAGCGAGAGCAGCGACTTCCTGTCGTTTCTAGGCCAAGCCTCAATGTGAACGTTGTTTTGACACAGCTACAGGACGTGTGGTTTAGAGGAAACCAGTTATTCAGACTGAATGAACTGAATAGAATCTTATTAGAAATATTCACCAATACACTGAATACATGGACCTACTGTACATTCAGCTCTTTGATGGATCGTGTTGTGTTCAGTCCATTTTGGTAACTTTGCTGGTATTTTTTGTTCTATAGTACCAGGCAGTTCTTCATCCCCACGAACAACACGAAAGTGATGGATGTAGAAGAGTCGTCGAACGGATGTTTATCGGTGGAGTTCAGACATCTGGTATTTAACCCCTAAATCTGTCCTTACAAGCGTTCACCTTAGACCGAGATGAGGTTGTAAAAGTTATACGTGGACGGGATCAGTTTGAAAGAATTTGTGTCACGGTTAGTTTTTTTTTTTTTTTGAAATACCAAAAGTATACCAAAAGTAGTCCTGTCCATTAAAACAGGTCCACTTCCGCCTGCTGCTGTAAACCCATTACCCATGACCCAACACAGCTCCCCCCCCAGACAGCCTCACCACTCCCTCCATTTCCTCTCGACTCGCCCTAAATCAACAAATCACAATCGCAGCCATTTTTTTTAGTTAGTAAACAATGACATGCTGTACTTTTTATCTGTTTATAGTTACACGCCATGGCGCGTCCTTGGAACAAATTCCTGTTCTCGCTTACGTTACAGCAGCTACGAGCCGTCGCTCCTTCATCGGCCTCTTACCGAGAAACCGGAGACTCCTTACTGGCACTGGAGACTCCTTCCATAAACGTTAAATAGACGTCTCCTCACAGAAGACGTCACCGCGTCAGCAACGCGTCAATCCGTTTGTGTCGTACAGGTCCCTGCTAGTGAGCCGTTACTATAGAAACGATAACATGTTAGAACGAGCGCATGAATATAAACCTGCGATTTGACGAGCTGCTGTTATAGGAAATTAATCGGTACTTTCTGACCACGAATCCATAATTCACGAGCATTGTGGTATAATACAAATAAACACAACGTTTTAATGATTGTTAGTTGTCTTAATTTTACACTTTGACCCCCCCCCAATTTTTTTTTAATTTGACCATCGGTAGGTCTTGTAATGCTAGTGCTAGCCGACGTGACAGTGAATAAGTGTGGGTTCCGTGTTCAGCCGCTATGAGCTAACGTCTCTCTTCTCAACAGCAGCTGAAAGAGAAGAAATGTACTAACGGAACCAAAGGAAACGAGGTGAGAAGAATTCTGACGGAAGATTTCAAACGTCCCTTCGGCTTTATCCTTCTGCATCGTCTCTGCGAAAGAGCAGAGCGCAGAAGCGTTAGTATACGGCGGTGATAAAGCACACAGGAAGTGCTGACGGAAGTGTGTTTGTCCGTTCCAGGGTCCGCTCACAGTGACGGAGGAGCTCCACTCGCTCAGCTTTGAGGCCATGCTGTGTTTGCAGGGGCTGGATATTGACCTGGAGGTGTGTTTCAGTGGCTGTTTGTGACAAAACAATGTTCACTATATATCAGATCAGATCAGATCAGATGGTTGGTGAACTTCTAGACTCACGTCTGGTCAGTGGCAAAACCAGTTCGACCTTAAGTTGCGGTTAATATCGGCGGTATAAAGATGTTGTATTTAGGGATGTCGGAAAACTGAAAGTTACAGCTTTACCTCTGACTGTTACAAAGCACTGGCACTGGAGACTCCTTCCATACACATTTTCTTTACTTTAAGATAACATCACCTTACGATACAATTAATACGATCACGTGCGTTTTTAAAAAAAATCCGTTTATGTGCTGTACAATCACTGTGAATGAGCCGTTACTATAGAAACGTATTAGAACTAATATAAACCTGTGATTTGTAGCACCCAAAATCTTTGTTTTGCTTGATGCCTCGTGTAGGACCAGAATATAATTTCATTATAGAAGCGTTGCAAAGCTATTTAACGATATCAAAACATAAAGATACTAAACAACTTATTATAGGCCACAAGGGTGACTTGACTGGCAATTGTATTTGTGTGTGTGTGTGTGTGTGTGTGTGTGTGTTTCTGAAAAATCTAGACTTGCTCTCTGCCGTTGGTGGTGATCTCCAACGTCAGCCAGCTGCCTGCAGGCTGGGGCTCGGTCATGTGGTATAACCTGCTGACAGATGATCCGAAGGTGAGACGTGAAAACACACAGTAGCGAAACACGAGGAGAACCCGGGCACTGATCTTATCACGTGGAACATTTGCATAGAACCGAGCTGCGTGAAACAGCCAGGCAAATGAGGATCCGCTATCCCTAACTGCTTCCCTATAACCTAAACGTTCCCCGATTAAGCCTTTCTGTTACTCGAGGCGAGACACTCAGAGCGAATACAATAACGTTTAACAACAATGCATGCCGCAACTAATCCTAAGCCACGTTTTCCATTTATACAAATGAGGCTTTATGTAATTAAACACGTAACAAAACCAAAAATCTAGTCCTCGGGTGATGAGGCTCAAAAAAAGGGATATTTCTTTATCGTTTAAGCATTAAAACACACAACGTTTAATGTTATACGATTCAGTATAAAATCTAAAATAAGTCCACGCATGTTCAACATTGAGAGAACTTATTACCTCTGTAATATCCTTCGAATTAGGAATACCATGAATGCAGCTCATACAGTGAGAAACGAGCTTTTCAGGAATATATGGCATGCCATGATTGGGAAGTGGGCGGAGCTTAAACCCTACTTCAGAGTTGCTAACTTTCAGATAATGCTGTCATTTATTTTAATGCGGATTAAATGAAGTATAGAAATTTGGTCACCTGCCAGTTCCCACCCACCGTCCAGCTCTCCCCGATCGTACGTCACCCGGGGAGGGTGCAGGCTCAAACACACGCTTCCTCTGAGACACGTGAAGCGGACTTCCACGTGTTTTCAAACAGCTGCTCGTGCTAACTCGCTCAGACGAAAGCGCTATCTGCTCTCTTCTGCATACGTGACTCGCAGACGCTCTCGATTGGCTAGTGTCGCTGTGATTGACAGGGGAGACAGTATGCCCTGGCCAACTGTCGAACCTCTGGTTAAGCGTGCTAAAATTTTATTGGAGAACAAATCTAAATCGCTTGTTTTCTCTCTCTCTCTCTCTCTCTCTCTCTCTCTCTCAATGATGTGAATGTACTGTAGAACCTGGCGTTCTTCAGTAATCCACCCAGAGCCAGCTGGAGCCAACTCTCAGAGGTCATCAGCTGGCAGTTCTCCAGTTTCGCTGGTCGTGGACTTAATAAAGAGCAGCTGAGCATGCTGGGAGATAAACTTCTGGGTCAGTCGTACACTCTGTTCATCAGTCAGAACTTTACTGATATTAATGAACGTCACGCAGTGAGTAATGACTCCGAGAGAAGAGAGTCTGTTTTCATTGTGTAATCTAATTCATCACTGGCAAAAATGATGGAATCACCACACTTAGACACTTAGACGACGCTCACCCGGCTTTTTTTTACTTCGTAGCAAATAAACAAATCACAGATAGGACACAAAACGATATATTTTTAAAAAAATATCCCATTAATTAAAACAATTGAATGAGTTTGAGGCATGTTTCACGAAGCCAGAATGTTCAGCTATTAAACAAAAGTTGTTTGGTGTCATATCTGTGATTTGTTTATTTGCTACGAAGTTAAAAAACAAAACAAAACAGAACGGGTGCGCGTCGTCTAAGCGTCTAAGTGTGGTGACTCCATCATTTTTGGCACGGGTTGTTTGCACGTTTTTGCACGTCTGTATGTGTGAACTGGCTGAGAATGAAAGAGAGTCGGGCATGTCTGGGCACGTCACGGGATGAAGCCGAGAGGTTTCCCCCCTTCGGTATTGTTGTTGAGGAATGTTTTGTCAGTGAATGCGAAATATCCTGAAGGTAAACTGTATTTCATAATCATGCACTGTTCTGTTTAAAGGTCAACACGCCTCATATAACGACTGTCAGGTGTCCTGGTCCAAATTCTGCAAGGTACGTCCTCACGTCTGACTCCCACTGGCTTTTCTAGCTGCAGGACATCCTAAAAAGTCCTCAAAAAATACTTTCTAGACTATTCTGAAGTGTTTTCCACACAACATGTTGGATAAAACACGGCCATGCACGAGGCAGAGTGTGAGTTAAAATAAGGATGAGTGTTAGCCCTGCGTCGTGTTCACGCGTCCCAGAGGAACGGGTCAGTCCTCAGACTGCCTAGTGGGATGAATCTGATAAGTATAAAAAAATTTGGGGAGGAAAAAAAGAAAAGAAAAAAAATCGAATGAATGAATGAACAAACAAACAAACAAACAAATCAATAAATACAGCTAGCATTAGCACAGTTAGCAATAACACACAGAGACACGTCAATCTGAGGAAATGTACATTATCTAAACTAAAAGCAACTGCAGATTATCTAGTTTTTGTTTCTTGCTGTGGAATGAATATTATTCGAGTTTTTCTTATTTATTATTTTTGTAGAGCATTTTTAAGATTTCTTATCATTACTGTAAACTCGGTCTTATTTAAATTGGAAATAACCTTTAAAAGCCTGTAGACCTGAGCTATTAAATGTATGTATAAATAAAGTGTACTTTTATTTTTCTGGATCTGCGTTTACATTTTGTTGTTGTTGTTGTTGTTGGTGTTGTTGTTGTTGCGTTTAGGAAAACATTCCAGGGAAGTCGTTCAGTTTCTGGCTGTGGCTCGACTCCATCCTGGAGCTCATTAAGAAACATTTACTTCCTGTTTGGATTGATGGGTGTGTATCATTTTCAGTATTTAGCGAGCGCGAGCGCTCGGTTTTAAATCTTACCAGAGGGACATCAGGCTACAAGAGTGTGTTACCAGTAAGACAAATCTATATGATAGAACCTGGTAGAATTAATAAAGCCGTTGCTCGTTGCCTTTCGACACATTTTTTTCCCCGACGCTATCATATTAAACGGAGGTGTGAGGAGTTGGGCTGGGCGAGACGACAAAAATATCATATCGCGATAACTTGAGGACATTTCTACGATACACGATACGTATCACGATTTATAATTCCGTGAACAGTAGTAAAATAAACAAAACAATGCGTTTGACAATACTTTCTTTGCTTTTCTATGCCTACAAAGACCAAGAAGATACCATTTCATGTGTAATTATTAAAAATGTAAAAAACACATCGACGTACCAACGATATCTCAGAAAAGTGTATCGAGAAATCGTTTATCATGATATCGGTCGTATATCGATATATCTCCCGGATCTGAGTAAGTAAGGAGACGTTTATTTAACGTTTACGGAAGGAGTCTCCAGTGCCAGCGCTTTGTAACAGTCAGAGGTAAAGCTGTAACGTTGATGTTTTCCGACATCGTCGTGACAGAAGAGTCTGCACGCGTGTTTGCGTGGAGCGTCCGCCGTATAAGTCCCTTTGAACGAGCTGTTACTATAGAAACGCTAGCGAATTAAAACGAGCGCATTGATATGAATATAAACCTGTGAGTCGCAGCTTCTGACCAATCAGAATCCCAGACTATAAAAGTTTTACATCACGGCTCTGCTTAAACCTGTCCAGCGGGTGGCACTAGCGAGCCGTGACTCTTGCGTCAAAGCCGGGGCCTTTACATGTACCTGTGTATTTGCTGAATGAATGAATGAATGAATGAATAAATAAATAACCACTCCTTGCCGTGCTGTGGCGTCTACAGATACATCATGGGGTTCGTCAGTAAGGAGATGGAGCGCGCTCTGCTGAAGGACCGGGAGTCCGGAACGTTCCTGTTGCGCTTCAGCGAGAGTCACCTCGGAGGAATCACCTTCACCTGGGTGGAGCAGGACAACGGTGAGAATGAGATCTCCCGCTTCAACGTCGCATCCGGAGAAAAGTAGAGAAAAACAGAGCTTTGTGGAGTTTTACGTATTCTCCCTGGTTCTCCAGGTTCTCCGGTTTCCTCTCACTTACCTGAAACATGCGAGTAGGTTGATTGGTTAAGATAAATTGCCTCCAGGTGTGAAAGAGTGTGTGAATTCAGGGGTGAATATTCCTGCCTCACGAGCAGTGTTTCCGGGATTGGCTCCGGACTCACCGCGACCTTGACCAGCAAAGCGAGCGAGTGAGGTCAGGGGGCACTGAAGGTCGGGGTATTTAAAATAATAGACAGAAAGAATATAAAATGAATTTGTTATTCCCACGCAACCAGTCAAATATAAACCTCTACAGAATACTGTGTGTATTTAAACATATGTGTGGTTGTAAATCAGTCAGATCAAATGTGTTTACGGGAGAACAGATAACAGAAGTGTTATTGTGATAGTCGTGTGTCCTAACGGACTGCGTATGTCCTCAGGTGAGGCGAAGTTCATCTCTGTGGAGCCGTATACCAAAAACCGTCTCAGCGCACTTCCCATCGCCGATATCATACGAGATTATAAGGTTATTGCGGTCGGGATCGTCCCTGAGAACCCGCTGAAGTTCCTTTATCCCGACATTCCTAAAGACGACGCTTTCGGGAAACATTACAACAGTCAGCCGAACAGAGGCGAGTTCTAAACGTTGGCTGTTTCAAACGTTTTGGTTAAAAAAACAACACAAAAACACAACAAACATTGACTTCCTGTCTCTTTCTGTCTGCTCTTACAGTTTGTCCGTACATCCCAACTATTTTGATTCCCATCTCTCTGAAGTAAGTCTGAGTTTTGTCCCAGAACACGCACGATCATTATAAAGCACACTGGCTCGTTATCTTGTGCGTTGCTTCTTGTGTTAATTGTTTGTGTGTGTGTGTGTGTGTGTGTGTGTGTTTGTTCAGCACCACTCCTCCTCCTTGCTCGTCTCCGGAGCCGCCGTTATCCCCGGGAATGTCGCACATGCTCAGCCAGCACATCAGCCCGTACGAGATCGAAAGCGTTGTAAGTTTTCTTACTCGTCCGTCCTGGATTATTAGCCTCCGTCTCCTGGAACGGAACATAAATCACATCGAAATGACATGGAAATCGTGTCTTCACTCACTATCGTGACATGAAATGCGACAAGAAACAGATTAAAAGTGTGACGTGCCATTTATTAATAAATATAAATGTATCATCATTGGCAAACTGCTTGCGGTGTAGGGGTAATAAAACACTTCAGGACACGCCGCAATTGGAAAATAATCAACTTTTGGGGTGGAGCGACGTCAGAGTCATCGCAGCACATCCCATATATTTCCCAACAATATTTTTAGTCATTACAAGTACAAGAAGTCATACTTTTTTAAAGTCCATTTATAGTTACATTTAATGTTGTGGAATATTCTCATTTGCATATCTAGCAAGTTATAATAGTCGAATATTTTCTCGTCAACCTCTCTCTTCTTTTTGCGCGTTGCCAAACAACCACAACGTGTACATTAGGACCGGGCGATATGAAGTCGTGATATCGATGTCATGATAAACGATTCCGTAATACACTTTTTATCTGAGTTATCGTCAGTGTTGTGACATTTTTTTTTAAATATAATTTTGTGTATTTTTGTTTGTTTTGCAGATGAGTTCGTTATAGACGGTCCTGCATTCCGTCTGCTCCGGCACAAAGATGTGAAGTGTGTGTGTGTGTGTGTGTGTGTGTGTGTGTGTGTGTGTGCATACGTGTGTGTGTGTGTGTGTATAAAATCATTTATAAAAATCTGTCTTTGTTCAGTCCTCCAAGTCCATGTGCACTTCCTCTGTACATTTTATGTGATAAAAAAAACCCCAAAAAGCTAGAGTGCACAGGATTAACTTTTAAAATCAGAAAATTTTATATATAATGTCAAAAATGTTCGTGTACGGTTATATCACACGGCCCACGGGGTAATTCGGTGGTACGCGAGTAACGCATTTAATCTGTGGCTCCTAAAGGTTTTAAGACGCATGCTGTGGAACAGGAATAAAATCTAAAATCGAACAACGAGTCCAATGCTTACAATCCAAACAGGTTTTTCATCACTGATAAGAGCATCACTGTGACGTCCTTGTGCGTGTTTTTCTTTTTTATCTCTGTTTTGCAAGAAAATATGTAATATGTTGCCGGCTCGATGAATGTACAATTTTTGATTCTTTTGCATTTTCAATAAAAATAATACAACCACTCGTGTTCCTTTTGACACACCAGCCACACAACAGGATTTCCAGTCACGTTGCTCTGATTCAGTGTGTCTTAAAGTGCACCTATTATGGTTTTTCAGATATTCCCTTTCATGTCGTGTGTTATATACGTAGCTGTTTGTGAACGTAAAACGTCTGCGAAGTTTCAAAAATCAAAGCGCACGACAAACGGACTTACTGACACCCAAACGAAGGAACCGATTCTGAACAGCTGAAATGACTCGTTAGTGATTCCAGACTTTACTTCCTGTACTAACCTACGTTTGTAGGTTTGTAACAAAAAGCCCCGCCTCCGGTCTTCATCGGCTGCTCGCTGACAGCGGTGGACCAATCACAAAAGACTGGGACGTCTGACCAATCGGAGCAGAGTATGCTCTCTGAAAGGAGGCGTTTAGAACGAATCCTTCAGCACGAATCATTGAACGAGTCGTTTGTGACATTGGGGGGACAAAGGGTAACGCTGCAGTTTAAATGACTCTTTATAGTATTTTCTTTAATGGAGAAACATTTCATTTCCTTATTTTTGAAGGCATCTTTGCTCTACAATATTTCTTTGCATGTGCCCAAGACTTTTGCACACTACCGTATATATATAAAACATCTTGCGTTAGGGATAATTAGTCAGAAATTTGAGATAAGTCAAAGTTTAAGAATAATAATCATGTCATTAAAACATTTATACTCCTATTTAGGTATATATATTTTCAACCACTAGAGGCCTGTAGTGCACTCTTTCACAAAGCGAGTTGAACAAACTCAGAGTTGCAGGGTAAGCCAATAGCGTTCGACGTGAGGAACATGAGGAATTTCAGGCCGCACGGTGGCTTAGTGATTAACACGTTCGAATCACACCTCCAGGGTCGGGGGTTCGATTCCCGCCACTGCCCTGCATGTGCGGAGTTTGCATGTTCTCCCCGTGCTGCGGGGGTTTCCTCCGGGTACTCCGGTTTCCTCCATCATTCCAAAGACATGCATGTTAGGCTGATCGGCATGTCCAAAGTGTCCGTAGTGTATGAATGTGTATGTGAGTGTGCCCTGCGATGGATCGGCACCCCGTCCAGGGTGAACCCCGCCTTGTGCACGATGCTCCCTGGGATAGACTCCAGGTTCCCCCGTGACCCTGAAAAGGATAAGCTCTATAGAAAGTGGATAGATGAGGAATTTAAACCTACATTAACTGCAAAAAGCCAAAGCTCGGGAAACCTGCTGATTGTGTAAATGCCTAAGCTTACTTTTATAGGCTCACAATGAGAATAAACGGATTGAAAGCTTATAACCCCAACATGTTTAATTTCATTTCATTTAATATAAATGTTGTTTTTTTAAAAAATTATTATTAAATATGAATGAAATAAATATCAATTTGTGAAATATATTAGGACAGGAATAATGCCACCGCATGTCATGTACCACTCGTAAAGAACCGCATACAGTTTGTGGTACAGTAAGGGGCGTGGCTTCCGCATGTCAGGATTTTAATGCGTGGCTCAAAAAGCCGGCAGAGATAAACTCTACCATCTCTGCAAAATCCCTATCTTTCGTACAGATGGTCATCAGGAAAAACCGCCACAAACACTAAGCTTTGATGGGAAAAACAAGCGTTTGCTCAAACTAATCTCAAATTTACCTGGGTAGCCACCAAAACCGGCTTTGTGAAACAGGCCTCTGATGTTCCCGAGTAGGAATTCCAAGTTTAGGGGGCATTTTCTTTGTGTTCTTTGTCCTCTCTGGATTTCGGAAATCCTGAGTCACAAGCTTTAGTGGAATGCAGGAGAAGCTGCTCAGCTCAGCCATGTTTTCCCTAAGGCTGGGATTATACTTGCGTTTACGCATACACAAGATGGCTGCCGTTGACAAACAATTAACACTGGTGTAAAGTTGGCTTGAAGTTGGACGGTCGATATTCGCAGATATGCGGAAATTAAGGGACCGTCTCTAAAGTTACATACGACATCGGTATACACGTTTTTAACTTCATAAACTGTCTAAACATTGTGATGTTTTATACCGTTATGGCAGTGGTTTTCAAAGTGGGGGCCACCAGGGGGCGCCCGAGGGTTCTCAATAATTTGGTGTGGAAAATAAATAAATACATGATTCTCACTCTCAGACAACCACACACACACACACACACACACACACACACACACACACACACAATCAATTCCTAATGTAATGTAATGTAAAGATGAAAGAGGTAATTATTAATAAAAAAAAAGGGGGATATATTCAGAAGTCTGTATTTTTAATGTGTTTTAAAGACATCTTGCAAAAGGGGGGCTTCGTTCAAATGTTAATGCCATTTGGGGGGCCTTGCCCTGGAAAAGTTTGGGAACCCCTGCCGTATGGACTCCTACACAAAATATACCATAATTTAAAGCTCAATAGCATTTGAAGAGAATGACTTACAGTCATAAAACCAGCTGTAAAGTGTTCGACTAGGTGTCATCTATAACGCACACCTTTAAGATTTTTGACATTTATTCAAATAAACTATGAAATCATATATAAAAATCGCCATGTATTTCATTACTGAATGGGCAGTTCATGGCAACAATCACAACAACGGCAGTGGAAAGTTTTAAAGAGAAACAATAGAGCGCTTCATGACAGCTATGTGTCCCAGAATAGCAGCATGAACTCTCTAAATGTTTAAAAGGTTGACATGGAAACCTGATGGACAGGAACGTTTCAGCTCTGATTCATTCTCCGTACGTACAAAAGTCACACAGGCGAGGATGTGAGCAATGCTACTTGTGTACATTTACATTTACTCATTTACTTACAAACGAGGAAATACAAGCAAAGTGATACATCAAGCGGAGAACAATACAAGTAGTGCTACCGTACATGATTTTTAATTGAGTTCTAGAGAAGAAAAGTGCACAGAGTGGAGGCCAGAGTAAGTGCAGGGGTTTGTTGTTGTTGTTGTTTTTTAGTGAGGACAGTTTAGGGGTTAGTTAGGTGTTCACAGAAGAGGTGGGTCTCTACCTGGTTTTTTGAAGAAGTGACGGATTCAGGAAGCCAGTGGAGGGAGACGAAGTGGGGTGTGACGTCGGTCCGTTTGGGCATGTTGGAACAAGGCGTGCTGCTGCATTCTGAATCATCTGAAGGGGTTTGTTGGAGCTGGCTGGGAGGCCTGGGAGTATAATGTTGCAGTAGTCCAGTTTTGAGATAACAAATAGCTGTGAGGCATGATCAGTGAGATAGGGTCTGGTTTTCTTGCTGTTATACAGGATGAACCTGCAGGACCGTGCAGTTGTTGAAATGTGGTCTGTAAAGTTCAAGCGGTCATCAGAAGTCACCCCAAGGTTTCATCCAGTCCTGATTGGTTTAAGTGTGGTTGAGCCTAGATATACGCTGATGTTCTGGTTGATTGAGGGGCAGGTTGGGATGACAAGAAGCTCTGTTTTTGCCAAGTTGAACTTAAGAGTAGGTGCTGTTTCTACACAAGCAGTCATGTGTTAAGAATAAAGCAGGCTTAATTCTGCGATCTGAAACTTGGAAAACAGCTGACCTCCCACGTGTAAAAGAGTAACGGAACGGTCATTCAACTTTGACTTCCCAGTCCAAGAACTCAGCCAAGGTGGATGTCCATGTAGATCTTCTGTTTATGTGTATTAAATTCAGAGCCATAAAAGTATGATCTTGGTCTGGGCGTGTATGTTTTCTGAGCTTTCAGCAGCTCAGAACTTTGACACAGAACATTCAGAGTTGAGTACAGTACAATGGACTGCAGCAAAAACAAAACAAAACAAACAAACTCCCACATAGTTCCTTATAACAACTGCAGTTCTCATTGCAAACAGCAGGGGGTGCATTAAGCCACCTTAAAGCTACATTTAAGAAAGAAAAGAAAAAAAGGGAAGTAAAAAAATGTAGACGTGGTTCTATCCTGATTTTTTTTAAAGTTTGGAAATAGAATTTCTTTGTTATAAATTTTTTCCTCGTTTAATCTAAGTGTGGCCTGTTTACAGCAGACAGATGTGAGAAATCACCAGTTCAGAAATGTTATAGTCTTTTGTGCTGTATTTATCCCCTGCTGTTTTACACACGTCAGAGCTGTGACCCTGTGACTCTTTACAGGGATTTGGGTTGGAGCTTAATGTTAATCAGGCCACTGTGGTCATGTTTAGGGGAGTAGCCTTCTCTCTCTCTCTCTCTCTCTCTCTCTCTCTCTCTCTGTGTGTGTGTGTGTGTGTGTAACAATGGAGGGAGGAGTAAAAATTCTTTAGAAACTCTTTGTCAGATTAAGGTAAAGGGGAAAAAATCTTTATCACTATATGCCTTGCTGTGCATGAAATTACATTTCACGCTGTAATGTGCTGCAAGGCAAAATTAATTATCCAATATTATTATTATTATTATTTTACCCTGACTCCGCACAGCATACTTTTGCTAGTATTTATCACGACATTGAAGGCTGTAATATGTTGATGTAATTTTCTTTAAGCAGCAGTATTTCCAACTTAGTCATTTTGGCACTAGCTTTGGCAGTTTACAACTGCTGGTTATGTGAGTGAGAGATCAGGTTCACTCGACTCACCACCATAGTGTAAAGCCAACCACCAATCACTCCTCACTACTGTTCCCAACACCCATCACTGATCACCATTATTCCCAATAACTGATCACCACTGTTCCCAACACCCATCACTGATCACCATTATTCCCAATAACTGATCACCACTGTTCCCAACAACCATCACTGATCACCACTGTTCCCAACACCCATCACTGATCACCATTATTCCCAATAACTGATCACCACTGTTCCCAACAACCATCACTGATCACCATTATTCCCAATAACTGATCACCACTGTTCCCAACAACCATCACTGATCACCATTATTCCCAATAACTGATCACCACTGTTCCCAACAACCATCACTGATCACCACTGTTCCCAACACCCATCACTGATCACCATTATTCCCAATAACTGATCACCACTGTTCCCAACAACCATCACTGATCACCACTGTTCCCAACAACCATCACTGATCACCATTATTCCCAACAACCATCACTGATCACCATTATTCCAAACAACCATCACTGATCACCATTATTCCCAATAACTGATCACCACTGTTCCCAACAACCATCACTGATCACCACTGTTCCCAACAACCATCACTGATCACCATTATTCCCAATAACTGATCACCACTGTTCCCAACACCCATCACTGATCACCATTATTCCCAATAACTGATCACCACTGTTCCCAACAACCATCACTGATCACCATTATTCCCAATAACTGATCACCACTGTTCCCAACAACCATCACTGATCACCACTGTTCCCAACACCCATCACTGATCACCATTATTCCCAATAACTGATCACCACTGTTCCCAACAACCATGACTGATCACCACTGTTCCCAACAACCATCACTGATCACCATTATTCCCAACAACCATCACTGATCACCATTATTCCAAACAACCATCACTGATCACCATTATTCCCAATAACTGATCACCACTGTTCCCAACAACCATCACTGATCACCACTGTTCCCAATAACTGATCACCACTGTTCCCAACACCCATCACTGATCACCATTATTCCCAATAACTGATCACCACTGTTCCCAACAACCATCACTGATCACCATTATTCCCAATAACTGATCACCACTGTTCCCAACAACCATCACTGATCACCACTGTTCCCAACACCCATCACTGATCACCATTATTCCCAATAACTGATCACCACTGTTCCCAACAACCATCACTGATCACCATTATTCCCAACAACCATCACTGATCACCATTATTCCAAACAACCATCACTGATCACCATTATTCCCAATAACTGATCACCACTGTTCCCAACACCCATCACTGATCACCATTATTCCCAATAACTGATCACCACTGTTCCCAACACCCATCACTGATCACCATTATTCCCAATAACTGATCACCACTGTTCCCAACAACCATCACTGATCACCATTATTCCCAATAACTGATCACCACTGTTCCCAACAACCATCACTGATCACCACTGTTCCCAACACCCATCACTGATCACCATTATTCCCAATAACTGATCACCACTGTTCCCAACAACCATCACTGATCACCACTGTTCCCAACAACCATCACTGATCACCATTATTCCCAACAACCATCACTGATCACCATTATTCCAAACAACCATCACTGATCACCACTGTTCCCAACAACCATCACTGATCACCTTCTGTTCCCAACAAACATCACTGATCACCACTGTTCCCAACAACCATCACTGATCACCACTGTTCCCAACAACCATCACTGATCACCATTATTCCCAATAACTGATCACCACTGTTCCCAACAACCATCACTGATCACCACTGTTCCCAACAACCATCACTGATCACCATTATTCCCAATAACTGATCACCACTGTTCCCAACAACCATCACTGATCACCACTGTTCCCAACAACCATCACTGATCACCACTGTTCCCAACACCCATCACTGATCACCATTATTCCACCCACACACTCCTTTGTTATTCCTTTTATATTCTCTTCATGATATTTACACTAATAAAAGTTATTCCCTAACCATTTCCTTCACGTCTATTTCCGACTCCTCACTACCACTTTTGCGTTCTTGATCGACTTTGTAGAATCTTGTAAAGAGTTCTTTCTATAACAAATAACTTCTATATATTATATTCTATCCTCTTAAAACTTTATATTTCTGTTCTATTCTATGTCTATTCAATATCGGGAAATCTTCCTTCTCCATGTAACATGTTTTGATATGCAAATGATAGTGATGATTCAACGAATATGCAAATTCGACGATGGCTTCTAGTACCATTTGGAGCATGCATTCGCTGCTTTTCCCTGAAAAGAGTTTCCAGTGCTGCGATGGTCCCGTCTACAGGCAGACGCTTCAGTATCACATCATCACATGTCATCGTGCAACCTCATTGCACGCTATAAAAACCCCTCTCCCTCTTCAACTTTGTGTATATCAATTCTGAAAGTATTATTTGTAAATGATCTGCAACACGCTCACTAACTGCATTCGCTATTTTATTCAGGATTTTACTAAATCAGGGCGCCAAAAATTAAGTGTGTATGACGCTATTATTGTTATTGATTTGTCTCCTGTCTGGCCTGATTTCTGACTGGCCTGAACCTCTAACACACACACACACACACACACACACACAAACACACACACTGCTGCACTGACCGTAAGCAGGTCACGAGGAAGGAATAAGGTGATGTAACCATGCTGCAGCAGAGACAGAAAGGAAAACCCAAACACACTGGGGACACATGTACAGTGTGTGAGTGTGTGTGTGTGCACAGCACTACACACATTCATGTTTAGGAAATGTTTCATCATGGATGGCATGCGTCCCCCACCGTCGTCATCTGTTCTTCCTCTTTACAGCTTCCTGTCTCAGTGACTTATGGGAAATCCTTTATTTATAATCATCTGGGAACATTAACTGCACAAACAGGCTTCTGAGTGGAATACTCTGGACATATTTATTCATTCAGTCATCATATTAGTACATATTGTTCTCTCCGTAATGATATTCCACAGTATCTTGAATCATTTCGTCTGATGCGGCGTGGTTAACATCGAGGAATTTTCCTATAATCCAGCCATCTTTCACATTCGCGCGAATTCGTCCTACGTCTGTGCATCAGGATCAACAATTAATCCATTGATATGCGAAATGTACATCAGTGCACAGGTGGTTAAAACATAATAAGCTACTTGAATAAGCTGAGTTACAGAACCTAGCTAGCTAGCTAGCTAATCTACCAAGCTTAACTCGGTTATCTTATCTTGACTCGATAAACTTCTTTAGATTTCACGGCGATTTCATGTTAAAGACGGAATAATTTCCAAGGTTTGACTTCATACAGTAACAAAGTACAACAGTGACTCAAGTGTTTTCTGCTTCTGCGTACAGTGGAAGTCTAAGGGCAGCTGAGAACAATAAGGTGAGTCGGATATGAGAGAAGCCGTTCTCATTGAGTCCTTTTAGTACAATGCAGCAAAAGTACTTCCTGTTCCTTTACACGTTCCTGAAGGTTTTGTGGTATCCCATACGTCATGCGAATTCTTCTCTCTGAAAAAGTCAGAAATGTATACATTCCGTTCTTTCCTTAGTACAAGAATAAACGTCAGGGGTTTGAGTTCACTAAATAAAGTAAATAGAGATTAGGTTGGGGGAAAAACCCCGAGAGATAATTAGTGTATGTGGAACATTTCCTGTTTGTCGTTGTTAAACTGTTACGGTGCGAGCATTTAACCTGGGCATATAATAAATTATATATAAGAATCCAGGATGTGCCTAGAGTGTACTCCGGTACAGATAGCGGACGTAATAAAAGTACTACATGAAGTTTCCAGTGAAACAGGATGTTTCAGAAAAAAAACTCCTTCATCAGTTGTGCAAGCAAGGAAGCAAAAAAAAAAAAAAAACGTATTCTTTAAAGTAAAGTACTCGTGTGAGAAGAACATGTGAGTTACCATCCATCCATCCATCTTCTTATACCGCTTTATCCTTTTCAGGGTCACGAGGAAACCTGGAACCTATCCCAGGGAGCATCGGGCATGAGGCGGGGTACCTTGGGGTGTACCCCGGGGTACACCGGGGTACACCCTGGGCAGGGTGTTTGGACTCGGGGAGGAAACCAGAGTACCCGGAGGAAACCCCCACAGCACGGGGAGAACATGCAAACGCCGCACACACAGGGCCACAGGGGGGATTGGGGGGATGGGTAAATACAAGCATTTACCTAAACAGAAATGAAAAAGACAATACAATATCAGAAAAGAAAACCGTAACGCTGCTTTGGGACGACGTCCGTTGTTATAAGCACTATACAAATAAAACTGAATTGAAATAGAATTGGATTAAAACTGCTTGACAGTCAAAATGAGATGGTTTTCACGCACATCTAGGTTCAGATACGCTTCTGATGGTGATATGAGAGATTATTACAGGGATTTCGACACAGCACAGGCTCTTCAGACATTTGATATCATTATCCAGGTCTGCCGCAGCGCATCATTAGCCAGTGTAGCACCTTACAGCGCCACGCTAAATCATTATCCAGGTTAGTGCTGTGCTACGCAGCTAGCATACTGACAGAGCTGAAACGCTGATGAGGAGACACACAGAGGGAGCTGAGCCTTGAATTAACGCTGACTCTTTCACAGTCACCGCAGTCATCAGTTTTCCTTCCAGACTCATGCTGCTACACACACACACACACACACACATTCAGGGCTGGTGAAAGTCCAGCTTTTCTCGCATGCATGTGTCACATAGTGCGTCATTCACTCTCACCATGTTGCCAGAAATTAATTCATTACATCATTATCTCACAACGTCTAGGAAATATTCCTCACACAAACCACCACTGTGCGACCCTGCTAACGTCAAAATGTCTGTTAGCTCACCAAAACCTCATTGCATATAAACATAGAAGAAAAATGTAGCTTACTAAAATGTCTAAATTGTACACACCTGATAAGATGTTCCTCATGAACGCTATTTACACACGGTCAGTTTAATATAAGCCACATTTCTACCTCAACTCTGAGGGAAAAAAAAGCGCTAAATAATACATAAATCATGTCACTTAGCTTAGCTGTTTCCAGACATGCATTTCCCCACAACTTCGTTAAATATTTATTTGTACGTAGATAAGTGCATCATAGTGTTTACAACCTTAAAAAAAAAAACCCTTTCGAGTCCCAAAACATCTCCACAAAACAGTTTGAGCAGACACAATGCTAAACTAGTGGCTAGCTGTTAGCTATATTAGCCTTCTAACACTACACTACGCTGAACTGCATAGCTTAGCTTCAAGACTTTTAGCATGGTGGTGGAAGTGTGATGGTGCGGGGATGCTTTGCTGCTTCAGGGCCTGAGCAACTTGCAGTGATTGAGGGAAACATGAATTCTGCTCTCTAAAAGAAATCGTAAAGGAGAATGTCCGGTCTTCAGTACGAAAGTTGAAACTCGAGCGCAACTGCAGCAAGACAATGATTCAAAGCGTAGGAGTAAATCCAGCTTAATTAAAGCTTTGGAGTGGCCCAGTCAGTGAACCAACGGAGATAATAAAATTACCATAATATTAGCAAAACGTTCAGTTGTTTTGCTTTTAGGAATATTTACATTTAATGCAACCTGAAATAAATAATTAATTAAAAGGAAAAATGAATAAATGAATCAACGCATTAAAAATTCAGAAAGTACAACAGAAAAACACGGAAAGAGGCAGTGAAAAAAAGAGAAGTTATTAGAATAAATAATAATAATAATGTAGTGGAAATAAAATAAAAAATGCACAACACCATATAAAATAAGGAAAATTCGATTAAAAAGTCATAAAATATATAAAATAAATAAATGCAACAATGAAAACAATCAGATACCGAGAATAAAAAAAAGTA
>NC_071260.1:1835000-1852500 GCF_023375685.1 Ictalurus furcatus | reverse complement strand
ACAACAAAGTCAGCTTCCACGATAAGCCGTGTTGCATGACGGCGTATCAACTGCTCATCGTAGAAATGAGGTGAATGTATATTTTGGGACTCAGGAACATTCATTAAAAAGATATTTACCGTTCTTACTGTTGTTTATTTCCGGATTCGGACACTGAGATATAACCCGTAGAGGAGCAACATCTATCCATTGCCTTGATTTTTTCTTTTTCTTTTGTTTTCCCCACACTTCCACTAATAAATAATGTATAATGAAAAAAGTGAATCGGCTCAACTCGGCTCCAGCCACGTACCACTTAGACCAAAGTGCATTTTTATCCACGTACTATACGTCTACACGAATGTCCACTTACAAAGGTACTTCGAGCCTTTTATACGTTTGCACAGTAGTCACAAAAGCAAGCGGCCTGCGTCATGACATGTTTCTGTGCAGCCCCGCCATCATCACGGTGAACGCGCGCGAGAGAGAGAGAGACAGAAAGAGAGAGGGAATCATGAGGGCCGTCCTGATTCATACGTTGCACAATGCCGTTGTCAACATTTGCGATTTTGCTTGGCACTGCGTGGGCTGGCTTTCAATCCGCACACAGAGTTTCCCGAAATGTACACAACGATGTGTCTTTCTCATGCAATAACACATCAGAACTGGCTTTTGGACAAGTGCCAGACTCCCCAGAGAGGCTGACGTCATAACCGCTCGATTCTCCTTTTCACCTACAGACACCGAGAGGCACGTCCAGCACAAACTCGTCTTACTGTCCTCCTCTTCACTCTCAGTGCCTTGCAATTACTCAGACTCTGAGTTAGTCATATTCAGGTTAGATTTGTAATGACGTGGCGGGGGAAAATTGTCCAATTTCACCCTTCCTAACCACCAGGGTCGGTGAATATCACCTGCATACCTTCTGGTGTGTGCACAAATACAGAAACGTTCATCAACAGAGTCACAGACCGACGTACGGTGCCGTGTGGTCGATAAATAGAACGGCCGTACATCCATCTTTCCCTTTCTTCTTTTTCAGCTCTTGAATCTTGGAGATCTACATCACAGCTTTTGATCTTTGACTTCCAAAGCTGGTGATAACCCTGTTTCATCTGTTCTACCTCGGTGAGTGTGCTTTTTATATTGTGCACACTATTCTAGTGATATACTACCGAACTCTGTGGTGTTCACTAGCTATGAACTGGCTTTCCACCTCGCTCACGTTGCTAGCTTTATTAGCTGCTCCCTCACTGCACTGTTTGCTAGTTTTCTCTGTGAACTTGCTCTGTGGTCTTCCTCAGTAAGTGGCACTCTCCTCTCACAGTCTCCTCCCACAGGGCCTGTGGTTATCTGCTGCTAATGTGGTTGTGTTGTTTTCCATTACCATACTGTTTACTGCTGAGCATGTTATGGTAGGTGGATAACTGCGGCTGGAGCTGATTCCTGATCCCTCCATTGAAGCTGATCCCTGGAGCTGGTCCTTGAGCTGATCTCCATTGGAGCTGGACCTCCATTCACCCCTGATACTAACTACTGGATTGGGATTACACTCTTTGTTATCTACTCCATGTATTCCACACCCCCCATTGTCTAGCCAACTATCTGCCCTGTAGCTATGTACTGCGAGTGTGATTGAGTGATTTGTTCATTGTTAAGGCTGCTACTGTAAGTTAGCTGGATTTCCACGGACACAGCTCTGGGGCTGGACTGTTTTTCTTTCACACAATAGACCCTTTGATCTTTGCACGTAGGTCAGAGCCATGCTTCAAGACTTGCGCTCATGAAGCCGTTGCCTGTGTCCCCTAGAAGCCGATGCTACGTGCTCACTGCCTTGGGAATTGACCTTATCTTAAGGACGCGGCAATTGGCTCGGAAATCCCCAGCGCTGATTGTGCAGTGACGCCGATGCTGACACGGCATGTTCGGCTGGCGATTTAGACAGCGATTATGAGTCGAATCTGACCCATACGCTGCAGTCTAAACAGTGTGTTAATCGCAATCCCTCGCGTCCGGTGATGACTGATAAGCATAACAAGAAGGCTAGAAAGTAGTCTGAATTACTTTCTAGCTGAATTAACAACTAGGTAGCAGAGATGGCTCAGCCAAAGCAATGATTCAGACCACACAATACACAGGCTAATGTCCTTCACCCCAGGGTGAAGTCATCTGGGATATGTCTATATCAGCTTTTCACATCTGGATTCTGTTGTTTTTCTCCATGCTTCGTGCTTCAAAATTGCTCATCTCTGTTTTCAAGTCTTGCCATAGATTCTCAGTCAGATTGAGGCCTGGGTTTTGACTGAGCCACTCTATTACATTCAGGGTCTTGGTTGTGAATCACTCCAGTGTGGCTTTGGCAGATTGCTTAGGGTCGTTGTCCTGTCGGAAGGTGAAGCTCCGCCCCAGACTCATGTCTCTTGCGGACTGTCCCTTCCCAGTCTCTGCTGATGAAAAGCTTCCCACACCAAGACGCTGCCACTACCATGCTTCAGAAACCTTTTCCAGAACTTTGTCCTGTGCTTGCTTTGGTAGCTTCTTTGGCTCCCAGGCCACTTAGACCTGCTTGTGGGCTCAATATGGCCAGCAAGACCTTGCATTTCTCCCCAACCAGATCTGCTGTCCCAAATGAATGTAGAGATTTGGTACACTCAGCCAAGTCACCTGTAGCTCCTTGGAATGAACCACCAGCTGAGGAGCTGTCTGGGAAACTGCTCTGAATGCACGAGCCATTAGTACAAACGCCTTGCATGCACATAGTCTGGATTTGGTACATCGTCCAATTCCCAAATTACTAACTTTTCTTCAAGGACTGATAGAATAGACAGGAACAGTATATTATAACTTACTAAAGTTATATGCAGCTACCATCTTAGTGCGTTGCAGATGTCTCTCAAGATTATTATGACCTTTCTGAAAATGGGAGCTGTAGGCTGATTGGCATTTCCGAATGTGTGTGCGAATGTGTGTGCCCTGCGATTGGTTGGCATCCCGTCCAGGGTGTCCCCGAGATCCCTGGGAGAGGCTCGAAGCTCCCCGCGACCCTGTGTAGGATAAGCGGTACAGAAAATGGATGTATGTATGGATGGATGGATGGATGGATAACTAATGCAATTGTTCCTGTAACTTCAACCAGCAACTTGACGATTTTGACTAAAGTATTACACCGTATTATTGTAAGCATCTGAGCCATACAACTACAAATTCTTCCCAGGGAAACAGTCGTTCAATTTTATAATACAATATATATATATTTAGACTGTCCTTTACACCTTTTATCAAAACCTCTACAAAAACCTTCCTAGAGTAAACAGGTTTTATGCTATTTTCTTAGGAAACGTAGATAAGCGGCAGATCGGTCAGAGAACTTTGGATTAAGGGTGACGGGAAAAGGAGTTGAAGACTCGGATGGAAACCGTTGGCCTTTGACACAAGTTATTCCACAGCATGTCACGCAGGCCTGGCGTACGTGTCTGACGCCTTCAGAGCAGCTGTGAAACGTGACAGGAAACCCGATCAGCCGCAATGAAAACCAGAAAGCTCTGACCAGGACCCTCTTCCTGCATTTCCATCCTGCACTTCCTGATATGCGTCTGGCTGTAAACGAATCTGTAGCTAATTGGTTTGCTTACATTCTCAAAACAGAACGGACATATTCAGGGCACTGCAAAGGAAAGTTCAAGAATGAAACATTTTTAAAGGATTTGAAACGGTGTGGGATTACAGAAAGGTACAAAGGTAAACGTGATACAGGAAGTCAAGCGGAGAGAGAGGGAGTATGTGTGTGTGTGTGTGTGTGAGAGAGAGAGAGAGAGAGAAAGAAAGAGAGACATGCTCTTTGTCTCTTGTCCAACCCTCCCGGGGTCAGCTGTTTACTTGATGACGCACATTGAGCCCCAGTTAATATTGTACAGGAGGCACTAAGCATTCCATTACAAGGCCTGCATGCTGCGTTCACTCAGCAGCTGTGTGCTCGTTTATTTGGCCTCTCTCACTCTCATTCTCTCGCTTTCATTTACCGACAATCCCGAACAAGAGGGCCTGCCAGATTTCAGTGTTATTTGAAGTTCACTTCATAGACACACACAATCAGGATCCGTAACTGATCTCATGCTGACACGGTCCGTCAGCAACGACACAACCGCGGCTATAAATACAGCAAATACCCTCCGCCGAGAGAGTTCACTTCCCCGAAAAGGGTGCTGAGTTTTACCTCAGATCATTCACCTTGCATAAGATAAAAAAGAAGAGCGGTGTTTATAAGAAGCCGGCTCTGATTGTCTTCCCGACGTGTGTGTGTGTGTGTGTGAGTGTGTGTGTGTGTGTAATGAGCCCAAGCGATTTGCAAGCCTGAAGACCAGACGGAGGTTTCTGATAATCAGCCAGGCCAAGGCACACTGTGTAGTTAATAGGAGTTACAAAACCCCTGAGCAAGGTCTGCTAATGACTCATTAGGTCGAAGGAGGTTCATTACATCGCTCGCGGTTAAAGCAGCCATGAGCTGAGGTACAGCTGTGCACAGAATGAGCTTTGGGTTTCATTTCTCTTATGTCAAATCCTTGCTCCTGCCGTTATAATGTACTTACACAACAGCTATTGAATTCTGCATTCTGATTGGTCAGTAGGTGTTGATGAATTTTCCACAACAGCAGCTCCGAGAGTAGAGCAGGTTTATATTAAGGCGCTCGTCCTAACACTTTATCGTTTCTATAGTAACAGCTTGTTCACGAGGACTTACTGTGCACGCTCGACATAATTTAAACGCCGAATATTCTGACTTAAAATAAGTGCTGTTATTTAACTAGGATATACACGATGATTGTTTATTGAACATCTATGGAAGGAGTCTCTACTGTCAGTTATTGGTAATGGTCAGTACGCGTCCAGGCTCACGGTATCATATGTAACTATAAGAAATGACAAAGCATTACATTTAATAAATGAATAAAAATGATAAGTGTTGACAAATTACTGTGGTGTAAGAGGAATAAAACACTTCAAGACATATATATAGCAGGTCTCTATTCGGCTTTGACATTTCAGGGTACAGACAGCCTACGCTACAGAAACATGAAACACTAGAGGGTACTTTCCCATACACTCTTTCTCTCTCTCTCTATCTATCTATCTACCTATCTCTATCTCTATCTCACTCTCGCTCCCTCTATCTATCTGTCTATCTATCTCTCGCTCTCTCTTGTTCTCTCTCTTACTTGACCTCAGGTGAACTGTAATTTGCAGCCTGTTCTCAGACTGCTAAAATGGAGTACTTCAGACCAAAGTGAACACTTGCTATGCTACAGATTCTGCTAGTACTGCTGTGCTCCTCTATTCTCCACAACTGTTTCTCCCTGTTGGTATGCTGCATCTGTTTTTGTTTATTTTGCATTGTCCCATTCTGGCACTGCCCCAATCCCATAATTGTCAGGGTGTTAGTTCTGTACCAGTTCAATCAAGGGTAAGTTGTTGGTCCTGTCCCAATCCCATCACTGCCCAGGTGATGGTCCGGTCCCAATCCCATCACTGCCCAGGTGACGGTCCGGTCCCAATCCCATCACTGCCCAGGTGATGGTCCTGTCCCAATCCCATCACTGCCCAGGTGATGGTCCGGTCCCAATCCCATAACTGCCCAGGTGATGGTCCTGTCCCAATCCCATCACTGCCCAGGTCCCATCACTTGCCAAGTGTTTGTCCAAGTGTTTTAAGCATACTCTTGGTTCTAGTTCTGCTCTAATCCTCTACTCTCTTGGTGCCAATCCTGTCCCAATCCATCCACTTCTTGTTCTGTCCCAGTTCCAATGCTCCCTACGTGATGGTTCTGTACCAATACCTCCAGGTTAGTGCTGTCAGTGTGGCCCAATCTATACAGTTCCCAATCTGTCACTCTTCTTTGATTCTGGTTGCCTTTTAATCTACGCTGTTTTGCATACAATTTCATCCCAATGCGTTCAGACTCTTGGTACCGCCTCTATCCTAATCATTCTGTCTGAACCTCACTCAGTGTCCTATGGCTGAACCTGTCTCAGTCATACCTTGTCTTGGACCATATGTTTCATGTCCTGGTCACAGCTGACGGTTGTGTGAACAGCGTCTGCACTCAGTGACCCTGTCCACATTAGGCAGATGCTCAGATCAGCATGCTCAAGCGGTTACAGCATGTTCCTAAGCGAGGAAGTGAGCTGCTCTTGCTGGAATAGATCTCTGACAGAGTTACAGTACTCACACTCTCTCACCCACTTTCAGTTCCACGTATTGACAGTCTGCACAGCGATCAGGGAGCTTTGCCTGGCTTAGCATAGCTTTCCCAGAATGCATCAGTGCATATGGCACCGACACCATTGTATATCTGCTTCGGGACACAGTGTTCTGTCCGACAGACACATTTACATTTATTTTTTCATCCACGTTACACAGATCCAGCCCAAGCACAAAGCAGACGGCGATACACCTCCCTCCAGGCGAAGTTTCCACCAGCTGAGTCAAAACAAGTGCGGTTTCAGCTGCAACATGGATTTGATGAAGCCGAACAGTAAAACCTCATCCACTTTACACCACATGTCCACCGACCGTTCCTTACTCATCAGCTAATCGCTTACATCCCAGATTCCAGCGCAGAATCAGTCACGCAATCACAAAAAAACAGGAAAAAATAAACCCCCAGAGAAAACACCAAATCTTTCAGAGCAGCGATCTCTCTCAGGCTACAAGACTCGAATTCATTTATTAATATGAATGAGACAATATAAAATAAAAATTTACCAGAAACAAGCAATAATTAATTAACTGATTAATAATAATAATAATAATAATTGGCACCCTGTCCAGGGTGTACCCCGCCTCGTGCCCGATGCTCCCTGGGATACGCTCCAGGTTCCCCGTGACCCTGAAAAGCATAAAGCGGTATAGAAGATGGATGGATGGATGGATGACACAATATAAAATAAAAATGAATCAGAAACAAGCAGAAGCTACTTTACATAAAAGCAGATATATAATGTCTGGAAAAGGAGAAGTATCTTGAAATAAAACAGTCCATTTAAAAATGTTTTAGAAGAAATAAAGCTACTTTATATGCTTGGGGGAAAAAAACATTCAAAAAAGATATTAAATAAATCAAGGATTTTAGAACTTTAAGTAAGTTTAATAAAAGCAGGCAACTGTGGAAAGAAGAATTTCAAGACTATATTAAAGAATCGAGGGTTAGGGAGAAATAAATCAGGTTTAATTCACTGACACGGCTTTACGTAAAATCAGAAAATAAATAACGGCAAATACATAAAGGCGGGAGTAAGTTTAGATAAACGTTTGAAACTGTTTTTTTTTTTAAAGTAGTAAAAGTCTCTCTCTCTCTCTCTCTTAAAAAAATTATAATAAAAAAGAACCCAAATAAATAAGGGAATTAAGAGGGGAGAAGGGGGAAGACTTTAAAAAAGCAAGGAACTGAATTTAAAAAGTAATTGCTTTTTAAAAAAAAAAAAAAAAAAAATTTAAAGTTTTTTTTTTATTTTTTAAAAGTTTTTAAAGTAAAAGTAGTCGACTTCTGAAAACTTTAAATAAGGCAACTAAAAGAAAAAAAAAAAGATAACTGCCTTGACCCTTTCCAGGACGAAGCGATTACTGTCCAATCAAAACCATCCAATCAAATTATTCAACTTGTCTAAAATAATAAAAGTTATTATTTAATTTAATTTATTTATCCATCCATCTTCTATATCGCTTTATACTTTTCAGAGTCACGGGGAACCTGGAGCCTATCCTACCTCCCAGGGAGCATGGGGCACGATGCGGGGTACACCCTGGACAGAGTGCCAATCCATCACAGGGTACAATCACATACACACTCACACACCCATTCATACACTACGGACACTTTAGACACACCAATCAGCCTACCATGCATGTGTTTGGACTGGGGGAGGAAACCGGAGTACCCGGAGGAAACCCCCGCAGCACGGGGAGAACATGCGAACTCCGCACACACAGGGCCACGGTGGGAATCGAACCCCCGACTCTGGAGGTGTGAGGTGAACGTGCTCACCACTAAGCCATGGTGCACCCTTTATTATTTATTTTTACTTAAAAATGTCCCCTTTATATACAAACTTGACTTATATATAAGGTCATACTCAGACCTTCTACATTCCGTTGCATTAATCTTACAGAGAGAAACAGAGAGCGATTATTTAGGTGCAGAGCGATATGAAGCGGTTCATCTCTCGGAGTCACAGGAAGTGCGGAAATGAAATCATGATGGGTTCCTTGCTTTCGCTTCTTCGGCACGAAACCGGGAGGA
Source organism: Ictalurus furcatus (assembly GCF_023375685.1). Taxonomy (NCBI): domain Eukaryota; kingdom Metazoa; phylum Chordata; class Actinopteri; order Siluriformes; family Ictaluridae; genus Ictalurus; species Ictalurus furcatus. The sequence continues at coordinate 1,844,228 of NC_071260.1, read as the reverse complement.
AATGCCAGCAAAGCACTAAAACCTGCACGAGGAGGAAATCCTGCACGCTGCAACTAACGGTGACGAATCGTAAACGACCGTGCACGCTGCAGCCGCAACACCACAACCCTCTACTTCCTGTTTTACAAGATCCTCATCTCTCAAATACTCCGCTGCAGGGGTAGTGTCGCTGGAGGCGTCCCCTGACCCGGCTCTTTTTGTAAAGAAAGAAAATGACAAAATCGCAATGATTTTTGTTTTTTTTTTCTCTTTTATTTAAAATAAATAGCCACATAAATAAAACAACTCTCTCTCTCACACACACACACACACACACACACACACACTTTCACACATTCAAGACATTTACAGTTCAGCAAGCAAATCGGGGGAGGGGGAAATATATCCAAAAACAAGCTCTCTTTACAGTTCTACATCAAATAAAATCCAATGATAAAATAGTGTTTAATATTATTGTAAAGGCATTAACACTAAAGAAGTCTTCTCTAGCCCAGCGCTGGAAACAACACTATTTTCAGAAGGAGAAATATGTATTATAAAGTGCATTATTTTGAAAAACAGAGGGGGGGGGGGGGAACAAACGATAAATACATTTCAAAAAAATAGTTCTGTCTGATTCACTGCAAGTGTCCTAAAATCAGCAGAGGGGAAAACAAACAAACAAACAAACAAACAAACAAACGAAGAAAGAAAGAAAAATGGACTTGCTTTCCTCACCATGGAATTTGTTCGTAAAAAAGGCACAAGCGTCGCTGGTGAGTGCAAATCTACTTAACAACGCTCAAATAAAAACGGATTAACACTGTTTCTGACAAACACGTCACCTTCAGCTTATCTGCTTCAGCCACTGGTTTCAAACCCTGTTTCTCCAGCTAAAAAGAGACAAACGTGCAGTTTGGGGGTACAAACGGTGTAGAAACACACACACACACACACACACACACACACACACACACGCACACAAACAAACACTGTTTAAAATCTACTTCTAGCACCTAACTAACATCTCGTCAGCTATATATTGCTACAGAATGTTTAAAGAGGAAAAACGAAATAAAATAAAATAAAATAAAGGATTGTTTCCGTAACTTCCTGGATGCATTTTTAAATGTTGTTCAGAATTCGTTTTTAACACTGAGTTTAAACAAACACACTGTGGATATTAAAATATTACGATGTTTTCCAAATCCACCATTTAGAAAAACAAAAACCAAAAAACAAATTATAATAATAATAGTAATAATAATTCTTTTTCGTCTCCTGAGTGAAAATAAAAAGGTGTTCACGGACCGTTCGGGAAGATTTTCGACCCCAGCCCCGATCGAGCTACTCGAACCCGGTGTGAAAGGTCAAACAAAACCTCTAATCGGTTTGCGTTGCTTTATGTCGCTCGTTTACAAAGTCCGATGTCGGAAATCGCTCAAAAATAAATAAATAACAATCATTTAAAAAAGAATAACCGGACAGCTTTTCGTGCTAATAATAAATAATACAGCTGTGAACATTAGAGATCTCTGATTTTGTTGTCGAGAACCTGACGGAGCTTTCCTGAAAAAAAAAACCCCAAAAAAAACCCCAAACAAAACAAACAAAAAAAGATCGCGCTTTGAGTACCTGCTGGATTCCTATCGGCTTCTCGACCTGGTACTACAGGTACTACAGCTGAGTGTGAAATATTGCACTAATCCCATAAGCTTTGTTCTGGGAGGAACTCGCTGCAGTGTGGAGGAGGAGGAGGAGGAGGAGGAGGAGGAGGTGGTGGAGGAGGTAGTGATACGACAGAGGAGGAGCTGTGCCCTTTTTCCTTTCGTTCTCATTTCTCAGGAGCCAGACTGAACTGAAGTCACAGCAGCTCCTCGAAGCTCAGTGTGTGTGCATTTAATACGACGAGCATCTACACGGGACGCGGTGCTGAGCAGCGGAGCGGGAGCTCGTCCTGCCTTCTCCCGTCTTAACAACAATCGGCAGGTTGATGCATCGTGATCCTGTCGCGAATTAAATTTACGATGCTTTTTATTTCAGACGGAAACCCTGATATGCAAAGTTTGTATGTGTGTGTGTGTGTGTGTGTGTGTGTGTGTAAAGTCATCAGTCCCTCTGGGATTTCACGATCGCAGAAATGAACGCAAAATCAACGCTAAAACCACGCCGCATTTAGAGGAGCGTGCCATTTTTCTACATTTCTGTGGATCCGGGCCGAGACGCGTCACGTGACGTCGTCACAACGTGCGTTCGGGTTGATGAGTTACAGCTAAGAAGAGCCTCGTTTACCAACAAACATCACTGCGAAAGACAATTTCATGCGATTGCGATTTCGCCGATCCGAGTAGTTTGCCGTGAACATAAAAAAAAAATTTAAAAAAAGCACGAGAACCTCCGCAAGTCGAATCGCAAAATTCCAGAAGAAAACCCGCAGCAAAATCGAGCGTTTTTATGGCCGCAACACACGTGAAATCCTGCAGGGACTGAATATTTCCACTTAACTCATTATTCCGAGTTATTCTCTCATAGTTTTTTTTACTTAACTCCAAATGACCTCCACTCCAAACCCTCATCGTTTTGACTTCATATCTTGAAATAATGCGTTACTATCTCATTATTACAACTATAATAAACTACTCTTATGGAGAGGTTTGGGGGTGTTTATTATTAATAAGTCACAGAGGCAAGATAATCGCTCGAAATAATGAGATCAACTCGCAGTTCTGGGTTTCTGGTCGTTTTTAAATGTTTTTAAAAAAAGTGAATCCACAGTACCAAATATAATACTAAATAATAATAATAATAATAATAATAATAAGTTGTACTGATTATAAGTGAGGCGTCGATGTATTCGAGAAATAAAAATGATTAAATCTGTGATCAAAATCAAGATGCATCAAGATGACGGCGTCTAGTTTCTCGTGCCTATCTCTTATTTATTATTATTTTTTTTCTCTTAAAAATAATAAAGTACCATGAACGGCCCTCGGCTCCGCCCGCGAAGCGGCTCTCGTTCGGCCGTCTTTTGCGCGTCGCAGTTTGCTAAATTACAAACCGTAGATACTGCGTTTTTTGTTTCTTTGAGAGAAAAAAAAAAAAAGGCTAAATGAAACTTTGGTCTTCTACAGCGACGTGAAAGAAGTTCCAGCAAACAAAGCAGAAAATAATAACGGTTCAAATCCATACGTGTCAGAAAGAAGGAAGACCGTCCGATATTTCATACGTTATTTTGTAAGAGTAAATGAAGAAATCTACAGGTCTGACGTGATTATTTAAAAAAAAAAAAAACAGACGTCTGTTCTCTGTCTCTCCGTGTGTGTGTGTGTGTGTGTGTGTGTGTTTTCCGCTTCACGTCAGCCCCCATCTTTTATTGCTTTCTCAGGACGGGAGACAGGAGTGAGAGGGCGAGGAGCGTGACGTCTGTACAGAGTTTGGTTATTGCTTCTTTGTCTTCTTTTGAATTCATGCTCACACACACACACACACACACACACACACACACACATACTTCAGACATGAAGCGTTCTCATCCTGCGAGTCAGTTCTACTTCACTCCGGATCGGTCCTTATTTGACCATCACACAGTTGCTGAGCTGCTGCTCCTGGAGCTCGGGGGTGTCGGGGCCTGCGCTGTGGCCGCTGCCTCCCAGGCTCCAGCTCACCTGCTGGGGTAAGAGCGAGAGCTGTCCCTGGGTGTAGCTCTGGAGCTGGAGCTGCGAATGAGGATGTGCATGGAGGTGAGGCTGCTGGCTGATGTGCAGCCGGGCTTCCAGCAGATGAGCCGCGGACGCCACCGGAGAGAGGGACGAGTACGAGGAAGATGAGGAAGAGGAGTCTACGTTCTGCTGCCACAGACTGCCGTGCTGAAGAGGAACGGCGCTCCGATGGCATGCGGGAATCAGCTGGGTGGCGGTCTGGGCTGGAGGGTTGGAGAATAAAGTAGCAGGAGCAAACAGGCTGTTGCATGGAGGTGAAGAGGAAGGGGAAGACGAAGAAGAGGAGGACGAGGAGGAGGACGAGGAGGAGGAGGGCAGCTGGTGGGACTGCGTGAGGAAGAGCGCACTCTGCTGCTGGGGCTGGTGCTGGATTTGCAGCATCCTGAAGAAGAAAACAACAACAAAAACACAAGGTTAAATAAATAGAAATGAGTCAAATCAGCTTTGACTAGTGGGCGGGGCTAATTTCAGGGCCAGAAAACTGAAGAAACAGGATAGAAATCTCCGTCCACGGCAAAATTAAATAATCATTTCTGATTTCTGAAAGCAGACTTTTAAAGTTATAAGATTTTTTTCCCCATTTTTCACCTCTGCTGATGCAGCACCTCCTCCAGCATGCTGCGTCTCTCTCGAGGTCCTCCGGCGCCCTGCAGGCCTGACGGGGGGCACAAGGTGGGCCCTAGTGACCCCCTGCTGCCCCTGGAGCACGAGGTTGGAGGGCACACCTGTCTCGCCAGGCCCTTGATCTTATTCAGGCCCAGGAGGCCTTTGGTACGAGAGTTCTTCCTCAGCTGCTGACGGAAGGCTTTCAGTCCTGCACACATCAGCATGTCCACCACACACACACACACACACACACACACACACACACACACACACACACACTATTATAGACCTTCAGTTAATTTGCTAAAGTGCTGTGTTCATGTGTAGGAGGCTAATTTCATGTTTCTCTGTATTTTTAGCCTAAATAAAAACCTTCAAGAGGACGCAATTATCCTATCCTCATATAATCATTAACTCTCTCTCTCACACACACACACACACACACACACACACACACACACACCTTGTGTGAGGGAGGTATCGGAGGCTCGGCGTCCCTCCTGGAAGCTGGCTGCGTGGAGACTGCCCTGGTTCTGCAGGATTCGGTTGGAGGACAGAGCCAGAGGAGCTCCGACGGGCCCCGAGGTCCCGGTTCCGAACCCGGACGCCAGAAGCGCTGAGAGATCTCCTACTGCGGCGGCGGAAAGGGGCGGAGTCGGATTCGAAGACGACTTCAGACAGCTGTCCGACGAAGCGCCGTCTGACGGACTGATCACGATACCTGAATTGAAAGGACTGTCATGCGTCGTGTACCAGAAGGAAAATCCGCACTGAATTTATTTACTCGTGCTACTCACAGGGAGGGCTGCAGAGATGGAAGCGGGCGGAGACTTCGGCGAGGGTGTGTCTACGCGAGGCGGTGTTTGCGAGGAGCGTGGGAGGGGCTTGAGGCGCTCCGTCCTCCTCTTCCAGGTCTCCGGGACGCACTTCTTCGTTGATGGTGGTCTCCAGGAGACTGTTAGGAGAGATGGAGCGATTCCAGAGCAGACCGTTGAGACTCGCCTCCACCGGACACACCACCCGCTGCAGACGGAGGAGGAGGAGGAGGAGGGGGAGGAGGAGGGGGTTAATAACAGGCTTTGAGATGAGAATGAGGAACAAAATAAAAAAAAACAATCAAACAAACACTTCTGACCTGAAACAGACCTCCCTGGTCCCACTCCATCTGTGAGTGCAGCGCCGTGTTCATCGTCGTGGCGACAGGCCGGGCCGAGCGGAAGCTGTCGGACGACTCCACCATCACCTTGAGGAGGAAGAGCTGAGTGAGCATCCGGAGGGATGTAATGTCACACCGGGAGGAGGAAGTGAGAGGGACTGTGAGGAGACACTGACCTCTGGGCTGGACGAGGAGTCAGACGTGCTCCTGCTCCTCGGGGTCCAAGTGCCGCTGCATTGCCGGGTCAGCTGCTGGCTCCGGTGCTCTTTAACCCGCTCCAGCAGCAGGTAGTAGATGGCTGAGAAGTGATTGTAGCTGCTGCTCTGGAGCGACTACGAAGGAGTATAAGAATATGTTAATAAAAAAATTGTTAAAAAACCCCATCATATCATATCATATAAGGACCTAGCCTTCAAGCCACGCCTCTAGAACATGACTGACAGGAAAGTAGACACACCTCCTTGTTCTACCTGGTTGAATATCAAGTCAACCCTAAAGAGTAATAAAAACACAGTTTTTTTTTTTTTTTTACATTTTTGATTCCCGATCAACTCCTATATCTGGTGGGCGGGGCTTCTACAGTGTCCAAAAAAACCCTGTCAGTCGTTCCAGTCGGCTCATTGTAGCGTATGTCTGTGCGTGCTGCGATGTTAAAAGTCGTTTTTCGCTTTGCTACTAGAATGAAAACCGCCTCAAGCGAACGCAGATTTCAGGAGCAGACGCTGCTGTGTTTATCGTCTCTGTGCCAGCAGGGAAACGTATTTAAAGTCTTGGCAAGCGTCTAGGATAAACACCAGGTTTCCACCGTCGCCGCGGCGACAAAACTGACAGCTCGAATCCCTCAATCGACACCGTTTAATGCTTTCCTGCTGACCCCCGATCCCAGAACTGCCATAATCTAACGCAGTGACTCACGCCGCGCGCCGTAGCGTCCCATAATTCTCAGTAAAGTAAGCATCTGTTACTCTGATTTATCGTCTCTCACCTCCACGGTCCTCTGGCGGTCGATGCCCAGCGTGTGCATGATGCTCAGGACGGGCTCGCTGTAGTCCCCCAGGTTGGAGTTGTAGTCGGTGAGGGAGTGCGAGAGGGTCTGGTGGGGGGCGCTGGGGTCGGATAACATCCAGCGGTGCTGCTTGATCTGAGAGATGCTGATCCGCTTGGCCGGATCTACCACCAGCATCTTCCGGATCAGGTTCTCGCAGTCTGAGATAATAATAATAATAATAATAATGCATTCTCTTATGGTTTCTATAGTATCAGCTATATATCATTCATAACCTGATGTTGTTTTTAAACTTTGTGCTGATGTAGAAACACCCTGACGCTGATTATTTTCCTACGGCACACGGTTTATCCTCTTACCTTCTGACATGAAGAAGGGTATTCTGAAGCGTCCTTCCGTCACCCTCTGCCTCAGCGCCGGCAGACTTTCTCCGTCAAACGGCAGCGAGCCGCACACCAACACGTACAGCACCACGCCCAGACTCTGAAAACACACACACACACACACACGCACGCGCGAACGATTTAGCACACGTTTCCAGATGTTAGAATCTCCTCTCCTCCAGAGACTGCGTGAGATTATATATTACACGTACCCAAATGTCCAGCTGTGGTCCTTCGTACTCTTTTCCCTCGAAGACCTCGGGCGCGGCGTACGGCGGGCTGCCGCACCACGTGGACAGGGGCTCTCCGGCGTTGTAGAAGTTTCCGAACCCGAAGTCTGAATGAGAAAGATAGAGATAGAGAGAGAGAGAGAGAGAGAGAGAGAGGTCACGCGACGTTTTTGTCAGCCGTGCGTCACTCCTAGCTCGGGGGGTGTCTGTGTTATGTAAACAAGCCGAAGCTGAATGGTGTGTGTGTTTACGAGGGGAACAAACTCATCTCTTCTTTGAGCACGGCTTATTCAGCGACATAATACGGTTTTATAACCGGCCTCGTTTCTTTTTTTCCTTTCGACGGATCGGAAGTGTTTCCATCCTGCAGCCCCGTGTGTGTGTGGACTCTCGACGGTGCGAGGGAAACGAACCCGATCAGCGGACTACGCTGGCTATGCATTAAAACCCGGCCAGCTAACGACGTGTCAAATGTCGTACTGCTAGAGTTTTTCATTTTTATCATTAAAATGATATTTTCTATAAATATTCGAGCCCAGTGGAAGATTTCAAAAATGTATCATTTCATCCCTGAACAGTACATGGACGCACTTTTTCCTACAAAAGTGACATTTTAAACACTTTATCAGTGATATCTAGATGATTTACTGTCCAGAATAATACATGACGCAGTGTTGGTAAATAAACGCGACCGCAACGCCAGCTAAGACGTCAGGCGGTGTCCTGACGGGTTCTTCGGTAAAGAAGAGGTCGTCGAGGGACCCAGGGTGTGACGTGGGACGTGAGCTCGGCGCGTTTACGCCCGCGTTCGCTCTCCTCACCTGCCAGTTTGATGTTCATGTTCATGTCCAGCAGCAGGTTCTCGGTCTTGAGGTCTCGGTGGACGATGTGGTGGCGGTGGCAGTAGTCCACGGCTGTGAGGATCTGCCAGAACTTCTTGCGCGCCTCGGCTTCGCTCATGCGTCCGTTCGAGGTCAGGTAGTCTGCAGGGGAAGAGCACGAGGAAAGATGAAGACGAGGAACGATAAGCGCAATCGGCTCTGTGAAAAGATGGCTGTGAAAGATCAATCATAATATCTCTCTATCTATCTTTCTCTCTCATGGCAGCACATACTGTGATCCCAGGTGTGAGTGTGTGTGTGTGTGTGTGTGTTGCATAAAAGGCTACGAAAAAAAAACCAATCCCACACCTGTTCCACCACCTGGTGCTCTTCTCCTCTCCTCACCTCTCCTCTAACCTGTCGTGTCTGACTCATCAAGCCTGAAACGTTAACGGATCAGAAGAGTCGCTTTGTACTCACCGAACATCTCGCCGTTCTTCGCGTACTCCGTTACAATGTACAGCATGTCTTTAGTCTCCATGACCTGCCAACACACACACACACACACACACGTGGAGATCAGAAAAAGGTGCTGCTGGGTTTAAGCAGCCTAATAAATCTCCTTTTACAGCCTCGTTAAACTTTAATGCTGGCATTAGCAGGGCTTGTGAAGAGGCCGTGGGCTCACAGCCGCACACACACACACACACACACACACACACACAGACGTGAAGTTCTGGTTGACGTGATGTCCTGCTTTCCCACGATAAGCACCAGCGCATGGAGCCGCTTCCTGAGCCACGTCCCTTATTTACAGAGAAACACGCCAGAACTTTCCGACAGCGTCGCTCAACTCTACACGAGCGCGGTGCTGCAGAAACACCACGCTGACCGACACGCCGAGTATTACGCCTGTCCCGTTATTTATGACACCCTGCTTTTCTAGTTTTCACCATCGTGTATGATGTATAGCATGTTATAATGCTGTAAAGCGAAGCTGCAGGTTCGAAATCACGCACGAGTGTACGGTCTGGGCCGTACCAAATCCCGTTCGGAGTTTACGGCGGAAAGCGCTGCGTTCGGCAGAAACGTGTATGAAGCACGGTGGTGGTAGCGTCGTGTTAATCTAGCGTCGCGTTGCCTATCCTTGACCTTCTGGCTGCTTCTCTGACTAAATATAAATACTGCACAGCCAGATTGGATCAAATGGTGCTTCCAAACAGCAAGAAATAGTGACAACGTACAAGGCTAGAGCAATACGATGATAACACTGTAATATCGACATCGCGAATAATTCTTTCACAACACACTCCCCACCCCCCCCCCCT